>NW_026646365.1:0-151074 GCF_949987535.1 Balaenoptera acutorostrata | reverse complement strand
TCCATGGCCCTTGTCATCACAATGCTCCAGAATTCTTGTCATCACAATGTTCGATGACCATGTCATCACAATGCTCCATGGCCTTTGTCATCACAATGCTCCAGAATTCTTGTCATCACATTGTTCCATGACCGTGTCATCACAATGCTCCAGAATTCTTTTCATCACAATGTTCCATGACCGTGTCATCACAATGCTCCATGGCCCTTGTCATCACGATGCTCCAGAATTCTTGTCATCACAATGTTCCATGACCGTGTCATCACAATGCTCCATGGCCCTTGTCATCACAATGCACCAGATTTCTTGTCATCACAATGTTCCATGACCGTGTCATCACAATGCTCCAGAATTCTTGCCATCACAATTTTCCATGACCGTGTCATCACAATGCTCCAGAATTCTTGTCATCACAATGTTCCATGACCGTGTCATCACAATGCTCCATGGCCCTTGTCATCACAATGCTCCAGAATTCTTGTCATCACAATGTTCCATGACCGTGTCATCACAATGCTCCATAACTCTTGTCATCACAATGTTCCATGACCGTGTCATCACAATGCTACAGAATTCTTGTCATCACAATGTTCCATGACCATGTCATCACAATGCACCATGGCCCTTGTCACCACAATGCTCCAGAATTCTTGTCATCACAATGTTCCATGACCGTGTCATCACAATGCTCCATGGCCCTTGTAATCACAATGCTCCAGAATTCTTGTCATCACAATGTTCCATGACCATGTCATCACAATTCTCCATGGCCCTTGTCATCACAATGCTCCAGAATTCTTGTCATCACAATGTTCCATGACCGTGTCATCACAATGCTCCATGGCCCTTGTCATCAGAATGCTCCAGAATTCTTGTCATCACAATGTTCCATGACCATGTCATCACAATTCTCCATGGCCCTTGTCATCACAATGCTCCAGAATTCTTGTCATCACAATGTTCCATGACCGTGTCATCACAATGCTCCATGGCCCTTGTCATCACAATGCTCCAGAATTCTTGTCATCACAATGTTCCATGACCGTGTCATCAAAATGCTCCATGGCCCTGGTCATCACAATGCTCCAGATTGCTTGTCATCACAAAGTTCCATGACCGTGTCATCACAATGCCCCATGGCCCTTGTCATCACAATGCTCCAGAATTCTTGTCATCACAATGTTCCATGACCGTGTCATCACAATGCTCCATGGTACTTGTCATCACAATGCTCCAAAATCCTTGTCATCACAATGTTCCATGACCGTGTCATCACAATGCTCCATGGCCCTTGTCATCACAATGCACCAGATTTCTTGTCATCACAATGTTCCATGACCGTGTCATCACAATGCTCCAGAATTCTTGTCATCACAATGTTCCATGACCGTGTCATCACAATGCTCCAGAATTCTTGTCATCACAATGTTCCATGACCGTGTCATCACAATGCTCCATGGCCCTTGTCATCACAATGCTCCAGAATTCTTGTCATCACAATGTTCCATAACCATGTCATCACAATTCTCCATGGCTCTTGTCATCACAATGCTCCAGAATTCTTGTCATCACAATGTTCCATGACCGTGTCATCACACTGCTCCATGGCCCTTGTCATCACAATGCTCCAGAATTCTTGTCATCACAATGTTCCATGACCGTGTCATCACAATGCTCCATGTCCCTGGTCATCACAATGCTCCAGATTGCTTGTCATCACAAAGTTCCATGACCATGTCATCACAATGCACCATGGCCCTTGTCATCACAATGCTCCAGAATTCTTGTCATCACAATGTTCCATGACCGTGTCATCACAATGCTCCATGGTCCTTGTCATCACAATGCTCCAGAATCCTTGTCACCACAATGTTCCATGACCGTGTCATCACAATGCCCCAGAATTCTTGTCATCACAATGTTCCATGACCGTGTCATCACAATGCTCCATGGCCCTTGTCATCACAATGCTCCAGAATTCTTGTCATCACAATGTTCCATGACCGTGTCATCACAATGCTCCATGGCCCTTGTCATCACAATGCTCCAGAATTCCTGTCATCACAATGTCCCATGACCGTGTCATCAAAATGCTCCATAATTCTTTTCATCACAATGTTCCATGACCGTGTCATCACAATGCTCCATGGCCCTAGTCATCACAATGCTCCAGAATTCTTGTCATCACAATGTTCCATGACCATGTCATCACAATTCTCCATGGCCCTTGTCATCACAATGCTCCAGAATTCTTTTCATCACAATGTTCCATGACCGTGTCATCACAATGCTCCATGGCCCTTGTCATCACAATGCTCCAGAATTCTTGTCATCACAATGTTCCATGACCGTGTCATCACAATGCTCCATGGCCCTGGTCATCACAATGCTCCAGATTGCTTGTCATCACAAAGTTCCATGACCGTGTCATCACAATGCACCATGGCCCTTGTCATCACAATGCTCCAGAATTCTTGTCATCACAATGTTCCATGACCGTGTCATCACAATGCTCCATGGTCCTTGTCATCACAATGCTCCAGAATCCTTGTCATCACAATGTTCCATGACCGTGTCATCACAATGCTCCATGGCCCTTGTCATCACAATGCACCAGATTTCTTGTCATCACAATGTTCCATGACCGTGTCATCACAATGCTCCAGAATTCTTGCCATCACAATGTTCCATGACCGTGTCATCACAATGCTCCAGAATTCTTGTCATCACAATGTTCCATGACCGTGTCATCACAATGCTCCATGGCCCTTTTCATCACAATGCTCCAGAATTCTTGTCATCACAATGTTCCATGACCGTGTCATCACAATGCTCCATAATTCTTGTCATCACAATGTTCCATGACCGTGTCATCACAATGCTACAGAATTCTTGTCATCACAATGTTCCATGACCATGTCATCACAATTCTCCATGGCCCTTGTCATCACAATGCTCCAGAATTCTTGTCATCACAATGTTCCATGACCGTGTCATCACAATGCTCCATGGCCCTTGTCATCACAATGCTCCAGAATTCTTGTCATCACAATGTTCCATGACCATGTCATCACAATTCTCCATGGCCCTTGTCATCACAATGCTCCAGAATTCTTGTCATCACAATGTTCCATGACCGTGTCATCACAATGCTCCATGGCCCTTGTCATCACAATGCTCCAGAATTCTTGTCATCACAATGTTCCATGACCGTGTCATCACAATGCTCCATGGCCCTGGTCATCACAATGCTCCAGATTGCTTGTCATCACAAAGTTCCATGACCGTGTCATCACAATGCACCATGGCCCTTGTCATCACAATGCTCCAGAATACTTGTCATCACAATGTTCCATGACCGTGTCATCACAATGCTCCATGGCCCTGGTCATCACAATGCTCCAGATTGCTTGTCATCACAAAGTTCCATGACCGTGTCATCACAATGCACCATGGCCCTTGTCATCACAATGCTCCAGAATTCTTGTCATCACAATGTTCCATGACCGTGTCATCACAATGCTCCATGGTCCTTGTCATCACAATGCTCCAGAATCCTTGTCATCACAATGTTCCATGACCGTGTCATCACAATGCCCCAGAATTCTTGTCATCACAATGTTCCATGACCGTGTCATCACAATGCTCCATGGCCCTTGTCATCACAATGCTCCAGAATTCTTGTCATCACAATGTTCCATGACCGTGTCATCACAATGCTCCATAATTCTTGTCCTCACAATGTTCCATGACCGTGTCATCACAATGCTACATGACCCTGGTCATCACAGTTCTCCATGACCTTTGTCATCACAATGCTCTATATAGTTTTTCATGACAATTCTAAATGACCACTTTAATCATTTTGCTTGCTGACCATTTTCATCACATTTCTCTATTGACATTACAATTCCCCATGTCCACATTCTTCACAATGCTCCATGATGCCTGTCATCTCAATGCTCAATGGCTTTTGTTATCACAATGCTCCAGGACCAGTTTCATCACAATACTCCATCCCCCTTGTCATCACGGTGCAAAATGAAACTTCTCATTACAATGCTCCATGACACTTGTCATCACAATGCTCCATGGCCCTTGTCTTCACAATGCTCCAGAATTCTTGTCATCACCATGTTCCATGACCATGTCATCACAATACTCCATGGCCCTTGTCATCACAATGCTCCATGGCCCTTGTCATCACAATGCTCCAGAATTCTTGTCATCACAATGTTCCATGACCGTGTCATCACAATGCTCCATGGCCCTTGTCATCACAATGCTCCAGAATTCTTGTCATCACAATGTTCCATGACCGTGTCATCACAATGCTCCAGAATTCTTGTCATCACAATGTTCCATGACCATGTCATCACAATGCATCATGGCCCTTGTCACCACAATGCTCCAGAATTCTTGTCATCACAATGTTCCATGACCGTGTCATCACAATGCTCCATGGCCCTTGTCATCACAATGCTCCAGAATTCTTGTCATCACAATGATCCATGACCGTGTCATCACAATGCTCCATAATTCTTGTCATCACAATGTTCCATGACCGTGTCATCACAATGCTCCATAATTCTTGTCATCACAATGTTCCATGACCGTGTCATCACAATGCTCCATGGCCCTTGTCATCACAATGCTCCAGAATTCTTGTCATCACAATGTTCCATGACCATGTCATCACAATTCTCCATGGCCCTTGTCATCACAATGCTCCAGAATTCTTGTCATCACAATGTTCCATGACCGTGTCATCACAATGCTCCATGGCCCTTGTCATCACAATGCTCCAGAATTCTTGTCATCACAATGTTCCATGACCGTGTCATCACAATGCTCCAGAATTCTTGTCATCACAATGTTCCATGACCGTGTCATCACCATGCTCCAGAATTCTTGTCATCACAATGTTCCATGACCGTGTCATCACAATGCTCCATGGTCCTTGTCATCACAATGCTCCAGAATCCTTGTCATCACAATGTTCCATGACCGTGTCATCACAATGCTCCATAATTCTTGTCATCACAATGTTCCATGACCGTGTCATCACAATGCTCCATAATTCTTGTCATCACAATGTTCCATGACCGTGTCATCACAATGCTCCATGGCCCTTGTCATCACAATGCTCCAGAATTCTTGTCATCACAATGTTCCATGACCATGTCATCACAATTCTCCATGGCCCTTGTCATCACAATGCTCCAGAATTCTTGTCATAACAATGTTCCATGACCGTGTCATCACAATGCTCCATGGCCCTTGTCATCACAATGCTCCAGAATTCTTGTCATCACAATGTTCCATGACCGTGTCATCACAATGCTCCAGAATTCTTGTCATCACAATGTTCCATGACCGTGTCATCACAATGCTCCATAATTCTTGTCATCACAATGTTCCATGACCGTGTCATCACAATGCTCCATAATTCTTGTCATCACAATGTTCCATGACCGTGTCATCACAATGCTCCATGGCCCTGGTCATCACAATGCTCCAGATTGCTTGTCATCACAAAGATCCATGACCGTGTCATCACAATGCACCATGGCCCTTGTCATCACAATGCTCCAGAATTCTTGTCATCACAATTTTCCATGACCGTGTCATCACAATGCTCCATGGCACTTGTCATCACAATGCTCCAGAATTCTTGTCATCACAATGTTCCATGACCGTGTCATCACAATGCTCCATAATTCTTGTCATCACAATGTTCCATGACCGTGTCATCACAATGCTACATGACCCTGGTCATCACAGTTCTCCATGCCCTTTGTAATCACAATGCTCTATATAGTTTTTCATGACAATTCTAAATGACCACTTTAATCATTTTGCTTGCTGACCATTTTCATCACATTTCTCTATTGTCATTACATTTCCCCATGACCCCTTTCTTCACAATGCTCCATGATGCCTGTCATCACAATGCTCAATGGCTTTTGTTATCACAATGCTCCAGGACCAGTTTCATCACAATACTCTATCCCCCTTGTCATCACGGTGCACAATGAAACCTCTCATTACAATGCTCCATGACACTTGTCATCAAAATGCTCCATGGCCCTTGTCATCACAATGCTCCAGATTGTTGTCATCACAAAGTTCCGTGACGATGTCATCACAATGCACCATGGCCCTTGTCATCACAATGCTCCAGAATTCTTTTCATGACAATGTTCCATGACCGTGTCATCACAATGCTCCATGGCCCTTGTCATCACAATGCTCCAGAATTCTGGTCATCACAATGTTCCATGACCGTGTCATCACAATGCTCCATAATTCTTGTCATCACAATGTTCCATGACCGTGTCATCACAATGCTACATGACCCTGGTCATCACAGTTCTCCATGACCTTTGTCATCACAATGCTCTATATAGTTTTTCATGACAATTCTAAAAGACCACTTTAATCACTTTGCTTGCTGACCATTTTCATCCCATTTCTCTATTGTCATTACAATTCCCCATGTCCCCATTCTTCACAATGCTCCATGATGCCTGTCATCACAATGCTCAATGGCTTTTGTTATCACAATGCTCCAGGACCAGTTTCATCACAATACTCCATCCCCCTTGTCATTACGGTGCACAATGAAACCTCTCATTACAATGCTCCATGACACTTGTCATCACAATGCTCCATGGCCCTTGTCTTCACAATGCTCCAGAATTCTTGTCATCACCATGTTCCATGACCATGTCATCACAATTCTCCATGGCCCTTGTCATCACAATGCTCCATGGCCCTTGTCATCACAATGCGCCAGAATTCTTGTCATCACAATGCTCCAGAATTCTTGTCATCACAATGTTCCATGACCGTGTCATCACAATGCTCCATGGCCCTGGTCATCACAATGCTCCAGATTGCTTGTCATCACAAAGTTCCATGACCGTGTCATGACAATGCACCATGGCCCTTGTCATCACGATGCTCCAGAATTCTTGTCATCACAATGTTCCATGACCGTGTCATCACAATGCTCCATGGCCCTTGTCATCACAATGCTCCAGAATTCTTGTCATCACAATGTTCCATGACCGTGTCATCACAATGCTCCATAATACTTGTCATCACAATGTTCCATGACCGTTTCATCACAATGCTGCATAATTCTTGTCATCACAATGTTCCATGACCGTGTCATCACAATGCTCGCGAATTCTTGTCATCACAATGTTCCATGACCGTTTCATCACAATGCTGCATAATTCTTGTCATCACAATGTTCCATGACCATGTCATCACAATGCTCCATGGCCCTTGTCATCACAATGCTCCAGAATTCTTGTCATCACAATGTTCCATGACCGTGTCATCACAGTGCTCCATAATTCTTGTCATCACAATGTTCCATGACCGTGTCATCACAATGCTACATGACCCTGGTCATCACAGTTCTCCATGACCTTTGTCATCACAATGCTCTATATAGTTTTTCATGACAATTCTAAATGACCACTTTAATCATTTTGCTTGCTGATCATTTTCATCACATTTCTCTATTGTCATTACAATTCCCCATGTCCCCATTCTTCACAATGCTCCATGATGCCTGTCATCACAATGCTCAATGGCTTTTGTTATCACAATGCTCCAGGACCAGTTTCATCACAATACTCCATCCCCCTTGTCATTACGGTGCACAATGAAACCTCTCATTACAATGCTCCATGACACTTGTCATCACAATGCTCCATGGCCCTTGTCTTCACAATGCTCCAGAATTCTTGTCATCACCATGTTCCATGACCATGTCATCACAATTCTCCATGGCCCTTGTCATCACAATGCTCCATGGCCCTTGTCATCACAATGCGCCAGAATTCTTGTCATCACAATGTTCCATGACCGTGTCATCACAATGCTCCATGGCCCTTGTCATCACAATGCTCCAGAATTCTTGTCATCACAATGTTCCATGACCGTGTCATCACAATGCTCCATAATTCTTGTCATCACGATGTTCCATGACCGTGTAATCACAATGCTCCAGAATTCTTGTCATCACAATGTTCCATGACCGTGTCATCACAATGCTCCATAATTCTGGTCATCACAATGTTCCATGACCGTGTCATCACAATGCTCCATAATTCTTGTCATCACAATATTCCATGACCGTGTCATCACAATGCTCCATGGTCCTTGTCATCACAATGCTCCAGAATTCTTGTCATCACAATGTTCCATGACCATGTCATCACAATTCTCCATGGCAATTGTAATCACAATGCTCCAGAATTCTTGTCATCACAATGTTCCATGACCGTTTCATCACAATGCTCCATGGCCCTTGTCATCACAATGCTCCAGAATTCTTGTCATCACAATGTTCCATGACCGTGTCATCACAATGCTCCAGAATTCTTGTCATCACCATGCTCCAGAATTCTTGTCATCACAATGTTCCATGACCGTGTCATCACAATGCTCCATGGCCCTGGTCATCACAATGCTCCAGATTGCTTGTCATCACAAAGTTCCATGACCGTGTCATCACATTGCACCATGGCCCTTGTCATCACAATGCTCCAGAATTCTTGTCATCACAATGTTCCATGACCGTGTCATCACAATGCTCCATGGCCCTTGTCATCACAATGCTCCAGAATTCTTGTCATCACAATGTTCCATGACCGTGTCATCACAATGCTCCATGGCCCTTGTCATCACAATGCTCCAGATTTCTTGTCATCACAGTGTTCCATGATCGTATCATCACAATGCTCCATAATACTTGTCATCAAAATGTTCCATGACCGTGTCATCACAATGCTCCAGAATCTTGTCATCACAATGTTCCATGACCGTGTCATCACAATGCTCCAGAATTCTTGTCATCACAATGCTCCAGAATTCTTATCATCTCAATGTTCCATGACCGTGTCATCACAATGCTCCATGGCCCTTGTCATCACAATGCTCCAGAATTCTTGTCATCACAATGTTCCATGACCGTGTCATCACAATGCTCCATGGCCCTTGTCATCACAATGCTCCAGAATTCTTGTCATGACAATGTTCCATGACCGTGTCAGCACAATACTCCAGAATTCTTGTCATCACAATGTTCCAGAATTCTTGTCATCACAGTGTTCCATGACCGTGTCATCACAATGCTCCATGGCCCTTGTCATCACAATGCTCCAGAATTCTTGTCATCACAATGCTCCATGGCACTTGTAATCACAATGCTCCAGAATTCTTTTCATCACTATGTTCCATGACCGTGTCATCACAATGCTCCATGGCCCTTGTCATCACAATGCTCCAGAATTCTTGTCATCACAATGTTCCATGACCGTGTCTTCACAATGCACCATGGCCCTTGTCATCACAATGCTCCAGAATTCTTGTCATCACAATGTTCCATGACCGTGTCATCACAATTCTCCATGGCACTTGTCATCACAATGCTCCAGAATTCTTGTCATCACAATGTTCCATGACCGTGTCATCACAGTGCTCCATAATTCTTGTCATCACAATGTTCCATGACCGTGTCATCACAAGGCTACATGACCCTGGTCATCACAGTTCTCCATGACCTTTGTCATCACAATGCTCTATATAGTTTTTCATGACAATTCTAAATGACCACTTTAATCATTTTGCTTGCTGATCATTTTCATCACATTTCTCTATTGTCATTACAATTCCCCATGTCCCCATTCTTCACAATGCTCCATGATGCCTGTCATCACAATGCTCAATGGCTTTTGTTATCACAATGCTCCAGGACCAGTTTCATCACAATACTCCATCCCCCTTGTCATCATGGTGCACAATGAAATGTTACATTACAATGCTCCATGACACATGTCATCACAATGCTCCAGAATTCTTGTCATCACAATGTTCCATGACCATGTCATCACAATGCTCCATGGCACTTTTCATCACAATGCTCCAGAATTCTTGTCATCACAATGTTCCATGACCGTGTCATCACAATGCTCCAGAATTCTTGTCATCACCATGCTCCAGAATTCTTGTCATCACAAAGTTCCATGACCGTGTCATCACAATGCTCCATGGCCCTGGTCATCACAATGCTGCAGATTGCTTGTCATCACAAAGTTCCATGACCGTGTCATCACAATGCACCATGGCCCTTGTCATCACAATGCTCCAGAATTCTTGTCATCACAATGTTCCATGACCGTGTCATCACAATGCTCCATGGCCCTTGTCATCACAATGCTCCAGAATTCTTGTCATCACATTGTTCCATGACCGTGTCATCACAATGCTCCATGGCCCTTGTCATCACAATGCTCCAGAATTCTTGTCATCACAATGTTCCATGATCGTGTCATCACAATGCTCCATAATTCTTTTCATCACAATGTTCCATGACCGTGTCATCAAAATGCTACATGACTCTGGTCATCACAGTTCTCCATGACCTTTGCCATCACAATGCTCTATATAGATTTTCATGACAATTCTAAATGACCACTTTAATCACTTTGCTTGCTGACCATTTTCATCACATTTCTCTATTGTCATTAAAATTTCCCATGACCCCTTTCTTCACAATGCTCCATGATGCCTGTCATCACAATGCTCAATGGCTTTTTTTATCACAAAGCTCCAGGACCAGTTTCATCACAATACTCCATCCCCCTTGTCATCACGGTGCACAATGAAAAGTTATATTACAATGCTCCATGACACATGTCATCACAATGCTCCAGAATTCTTGTCATCACAATGTTCCATGACCATGTCATCACAATGCTCCATGGCACTTTTCATCACAATGCTCCAGAATTCTTGTCTTCACAATGTTCCATGACCGTGTCATCACAATGCTCCAGAATTCTTGTCATCACCATGCTCCAGAATTCTTGTCATCACAAAGTTCCATGACCGTGTCATCACAATGCTCCATGGCCCTGGTCATCACAATGCTGCAGATTGCTTGTCATCACAAAGTTCCATGACCGTGTCATCACAATGCACCATGGCCCTTGTCATCACAATGCTCCAGAATTCTTGTCATCACAATGTTCCATGATCGTGTCATCACAATGCTCCATAATACTTGTCATCAAAATGTTCCATGACCGTGTCATCACAATGCTCCAGAATTCTTGTCATCACAATGTTCCATGACCGTGTCATCACAATGCTCCAGAATTCTTATCATCACAATGCTCCAGAATTCTTGTCATCTCAATGTTCCATGACCGTGTCATCACAATGCTCCATGGCCCTGGTCACCACAATGCTCCAGATTGCTTGTCATCACAAAGTTCCATGACCGTGTCATCACAATGCACCATGGCCCTTGTCATCACAATGCTCCAGAATACTTGTCATCACAATGTTCCATGATCGTGTCATCACAATGCTCCATAATACTTGTCATCAAAATGTTCCATAACCGTGTCATCACAATGCTCCAGAATTCTTGTCATCACAATGTTCCATGACCGTGTCATCACAATGCTCCAGAATTCTTGTCATCACAATGCTCCAGAATTCTTGTCATCTCAATGTTCCATGACCGTGTCATCACAATGCTCCATGGCCCTTGTCATCACAATGCTCCAGAATTCTTGTCATCACAGTGTTCCATGACCGTGTCATTACAATGCTCCATGGCCCTGGTCACCACAATGCTCCAGATTGCTTGTCATCACAAAGTTCCATGACCGTGTCATCAAAATGCACCATATCCCTTGTCATCACAATGCTGCAGAATGCTTGTCATCACAATGTTCCATGACCGTGTCATCACAATGCTCCATAATTCTTGTCATCACAATGTTCCATGACCGTTTCATCACAATGCTCCATAATTCTTGTCATCACAATGTTCCATGACCGTGTCATCACAATGCTCGCGAATTCTTGTCATCACAATGTTCCATGACCATGTCATCACAATGCTCCATGGCCCTTGTCATCACAATGCTCCAGAATTCTTGTCATCACAATGTTCCATGACCGTGTCATCACAGTGCTCCATAATTCTTGTCATCACAATGTTCCATGACCGTGTCATCACAAGGCTACATGACCCTGGTCATCACAGTTCTCCATGACCTTTGTCATCACAATGCTCTATATAGTTTTTCATGACAATTCTAAATGACCACTTTAATCATTTTGCTTGCTGATCATTTTCATCACATTTCTCTATTGTCATTACAATTCCCCATGTCCCCATTCTTCACAATGCTCCATGATGCCTGTCATCACAATGCTCAATGGCTTTTGTTATCACAATGCTCCAGGACCAGTTTCATCACAATACTCCATCCCCCTTGTCATTACGGTGCACAATGAAACCTCTCATTACAATGCTCCATGACACTTGTCATCACAATGCTCCATGGCCCTTGTCTTCACAATGCTCCAGAATTCTTGTCATCACCATGTTCCATGACCATGTCATCACAATTCTCCATGGCCCTTGTCATCACAATGCTCCATGGCCCTTGTCATCACAATGCGCCAGAATTCTTGTCATCACAATGCTCCAGAATTCTTGTCATCACAATGTTCCATGACCGTGTCATCACAATGCTCCATGGCCCTGGTCATCACAATGCTCCAGATTGCTTGTCATCACAAAGTTCCATGACCGTGTCATGACAATGCACCATGGCCCTTGTCATCACGATGCTCCAGAATTCTTGTCATCACAATGTTCCATGACCGTGTCATCACAATGCTCCATGGCCCTTGTCATCACAATGCTCCAGAATTCTTGTCATCACAATGTTCCATGACCGTGTCATCACAATGCTCCATAATACTTGTCATCACAATGTTCCATGACCGTTTCATCACAATGCTGCATAATTCTTGTCATCACAATGTTCCATGACCGTGTCATCACAATGCTCGCGAATTCTTGTCATCACAATGTTCCATGACCATGTCATCACAATGCTCCATGGCCCTTGTCATCACAATGCTCCAGAATTCTTGTCATCACAATGTTCCATGACCGTGTCATCACAGTGCTCCATAATTCTTGTCATCACAATGTTCCATGACCGTGTCATCACAATGCTACATGACCCTGGTCATCACAGTTCTCCATGACCTTTGTCATCACAATGCTCTATATAGTTTTTCATGACAATTCTAAATGACCACTTTAATCATTTTGCTTGCTGATCATTTTCATCACATTTCTCTATTGTCATTACAATTCCCCATGTCCCCATTCTTCACAATGCTCCATGATGCCTGTCATCACAATGCTCAATGGCTTTTGTTATCACAATGCTCCAGGACCAGTTTCATCACAATACTCCATCCCCCTTGTCATTACGGTGCACAATGAAACCTCTCATTACAATGCTCCATGACACTTGTCATCACAATGCTCCATGGCCCTTGTCTTCACAATGCTCCAGAATTCTTGTCATCACCATGTTCCATGACCATGTCATCACAATTCTCCATGGCCCTTGTCATCACAATGCTCCATGGCCCTTGTCATCACAATGCGCCAGAATTCTTGTCATCACAATGTTCCATGACCGTGTCATCACAATGCTCCATGGCCCTTGTCATCACAATGCTCCAGAATTCTTGTCATCACAATGTTCCATGACCGTGTCATCACAATGCTCCATAATTCTTGTCATCACGATGTTCCATGACCGTGTAATCACAATGCTCCAGAATTCTTGTCATCACAATGTTCCATGACCGTGTCATCACAATGCTCCATAATTCTGGTCATCACAATGTTCCATGACCGTGTCATCACAATGCTCCATAATTCTTGTCATCACAATATTCCATGACCGTGTCATCACAATGCTCCATGGTCCTTGTCATCACAATGCTCCAGAATTCTTGTCATCACAATGTTCCATGACCATGTCATCACAATTCTCCATGGCAATTGTAATCACAATGCTCCAGAATTCTTGTCATCACAATGTTCCATGACCGTTTCATCACAATGCTCCATGGCCCTTGTCATCACAATGCTCCAGAATTCTTGTCATCACAATGTTCCATGACCGTGTCATCACAATGCTCCAGAATTCTTGTCATCACCATGCTCCAGAATTCTTGTCATCACAATGTTCCATGACCGTGTCATCACAATGCTCCATGGCCCTGGTCATCACAATGCTCCAGATTGCTTGTCATCACAAAGTTCCATGACCGTGTCATCACATTGCACCATGGCCCTTGTCATCACAATGCTCCAGAATTCTTGTCATCACAATGTTCCATGACCGTGTCATCACAATGCTCCATGGCCCTTGTCATCACAATGCTCCAGAATTCTTGTCATCACAATGTTCCATGACCGTGTCATCACAATGCTCCATGGCCCTTGTCATCACAATGCTCCAGATTTCTTGTCATCACAGTGTTCCATGATCGTATCATCACAATGCTCCATAATACTTGTCATCAAAATGTTCCATGACCGTGTCATCACAATGCTCCAGAATCTTGTCATCACAATGTTCCATGACCGTGTCATCACAATGCTCCAGAATTCTTGTCATCACAATGCTCCAGAATTCTTATCATCTCAATGTTCCATGACCGTGTCATCACAATGCTCCATGGCCCTTGTCATCACAATGCTCCAGAATTCTTGTCATCACAATGTTCCATGACCGTGTCATCACAATGCTCCATGGCCCTTGTCATCACAATGCTCCAGAATTCTTGTCATGACAATGTTCCATGACCGTGTCAGCACAATACTCCAGAATTCTTGTCATCACAATGTTCCAGAATTCTTGTCATCACAGTGTTCCATGACCGTGTCATCACAATGCTCCATGGCCCTTGTCATCACAATGCTCCAGAATTCTTGTCATCACAATGCTCCATGGCACTTGTAATCACAATGCTCCAGAATTCTTTTCATCACTATGTTCCATGACCGTGTCATCACAATGCTCCATGGCCCTTGTCATCACAATGCTCCAGAATTCTTGTCATCACAAAGTTCCATGACCGTGTCTTCACAATGCACCATGGCCCTTGTCATCACAATGCTCCAGAATTCTTGTCATCACAATGTTCCATGACCGTGTCATCACAATTCTCCATGGCACTTGTCATCACAATGCTCCAGAATTCTTGTCATCACAATGTTCCATGACCGTGTCATCACAATGCTCCATGGCCCTTGTCATCACAATGCTCCAGAATTCTTGTCATCACAATGTTCCATGACCGTGTCATCACAATGCTCCATGGCCCTGGTCATCACAATGCTCCAGATTGCTTGTCATCACAAAGTTCCATGACCGTGTCATCACAATGCACCATGGCCCTTGTCATCACGATGCTCCAGAATTCTTGTCATCACAATGTTCCATGGCCGTGTCATCACAATGCTCCATGGCCCTTGTCATCACAATGCTCCAGAATTCTTGTCATCACAATGTTCCATGACTGTGTCATCACAATGCTCCATAATTCTTGTCATCACAATGTTCCATGACCGTGTCATCACAATGCTCCATAATTCTTGTCATCACAATGTTCCATGACGGTGTCATCACAATGCTCCAGAATTCTTGTCATCACAATGTTCCATGACCGTGTCATCAAAATGCTACATGACCCTGGTCATCACAGTTCTCCATGACCTTTGTCATCACAATGCTCTATATAGTTTTTCATGACAATTCTAAATGACCACTTTAATCATTTTGCTTGCTGACCATTTTCATCACATTTCTCTATTGTCATTACAATTCCCCATGTCCCCATTCTTCACAATGCTCCATGATGCCTGTCATCACAATGCTCAATGGCTTTTGTTATCACAATGCTCCAGGACCAGTTTCATCACAATACTCCATCCCCCTTGTCATCACGGTGCACAATGAAACCTCTCATTACAATGCTCCATGACACTTGTCATCACAATGCTCCATGGCCCTTATCTTCACAATGCTCCAGAATTCTTGTCATCACCATGTTCCATGACCATGTCATCACAATTCTCCATGGCCCTTGTCATCACAATGCTCCATGGCCCTTGTCATCACAATGCGCCAGAATTCTTGTCATCACAATGTTCCATGACCGTGTCATCACAATGCTCCATGGCCCTTGTCATCACAATGCTCCAGAATTCTTGTCATCACAATGTTCCATGACCGTGTCATCACAATGCTCCATAATTCTTGTCATCACAATGTTCCATGACCGTGTCATCACAATGCTCCAGAATTCTTGTCATCACAATGTTCCATGACCGTGTCATCACAATGCTCCATAATTCTTGTCATCACAATGTTCCATGACCGTGTCATCACAATGCTCCATGGCCCTTGTAATCACAATGCTCCAGAATTCTTGTCATCACAAGGTTCAATGACCGTGTCATCACAATGCTCCATAATTCTTGTCATCAAAATGTTCCATGACCATGTCATCACAATGTTCCCTGACCATGTCATCACAATGCTCCAGAATTCTTGTCATCACAATGCTCCAGAATTCTTGTCATCACAATGTTCCATGACCGTGTCATCACAATGCTCCAGAATTCTTGTCATCACAATGCTCCAGAATTCTTTTCATCACAATGTTCCATGACCGTGTCATCACAATGCTCCAGAATTCTTGTCATCACAATGTTCCATGACCGTGTCATCACAATGCTCCAGAATTCTTGTCATCACAATGCTCCAAAATTCTTGTCATCTCAATGTTCCATGACCGTGTCATCACAATGCTCCATGGCCCTTGTCATCACAATGCTCCAGAATTCTTGTCATCACAATGTTCCATGACCGTGTCATCACAATGCTCCAGAATTCTTGTCATCACAATGTTCCATGACCGTGTCATCACAATGCTCCAGAATTCTTGTCATCACAATGTTCCAGAATTCTTGTCATCACAATGCTCCAGAATTCTTGTCATCACAGTGTTCCATGACCGTGTCATCACAATGCTCCATGGCCCTGGTCACCACAATGCTCCAGATTGCTTGTCATCACAAAGTTCCATGACCGTGTCATCAAAATGCACCATGGCCCTTGTCATCACAATGCTGCAGAATTCTTGTCATCACAATGTTCCATGACCGTGTCATCACAATGCTCCATGGCCCTTGTCATCACATTGCTCCAGAATTCTTGTCATCACAATGTTCCATGACCGTGTCATCACAATGCTCCATGGCCCTTGTCATCACAATGCTCCAGATTGCTTGTCATCACAATGTTCCATGACCGTGTCATCACAATGCTCCAGAATCCTTGTCATCACAATGTTCCATGACCGTGTCATCACAATGCTCCAGAATTCTTGTCATCACATTGTTCCATGACCGTGTCATCACAATGCTCCATGGCCCTTGTAATCACAATGCTCCAGAATTCTTGTCATCACAAGGTTCCATGACCGTGTCATCACAATGCTCCATAATTCTTCTCATCAAAATGTTCCATGACCTTGTCATCACAATGCTCCAGAATTATTGTCATCACAATGTTCCCTGACCATGTCATCACAATGCTCCAGAATTCTTGTCATCACAATGCTCCAGAATTCTTGTCATCACAATGTTCCATGACCGTGTCATCACAATGCTCCATGGCCCTGGTCATCACAATGCTCCAGATTGCTTGTCATCACAAAGTTCCATGACCATGCCATGACAATGCACCATGGCCCTTGTCATCACGATTCTCCAGAATTCTTGTCATCACAATGTTCCATGACCGTGTCATCACAATGCTCCATGGCCCTTGTCATCACAATGCTCCAGAATTCTTGTCATCACAATGATCCATGACCGTGTCATCACAATGCTCCAGAATTCTTGTCATCACAATGTTCCATGACCGTGTCATCACAATGCTCCATAATTCTTGTCATCACGATGTTCCATGACCGTGTAATCACAATGCTCCAGAATTCTTGTCATCACAATGTTCCATGACCGTGTCATCACAATGCTCCATAATTCTTGTCATCACAATGTTCCATGACCGTGTCATCACAATGCTCCATGGCCCTTGTCATCACAATGCTCCAGAATTCTTGTCATCACAATGTTCCATGACCGTGTCATCACAATTCTCCATGGCACTTGTCATCACAATGCTCCATGGCCCTTGTCATCACAATGCGCCAGAATTCTTGTCATCACAAAGTTCCATGACCGTGTCATCAAAATGCACCATGGCCCTTGTCATCACAATGCTGCAGAATTCTTGTCATCACAATGTTCCATGACCGTGTCATCACAATGCTCCATAGCCCTTGTCATCACATTGCTCCAGAATTCTTGTCATCACAATGTTCCATGACCGTGTCATCACAATGCTCCATGGCCCTTGTCATCACAATGCTCCAGAATTCTTGTCATCACAATGTTCCATGACCGTGTCATCACAATGCTCCATGGCCCTTGTCATCACAATGCTCCAGATTTCTTGTCATCACAATGTTCCATGACCGTGTCATCACAATGCTCCATGGCCCTGGTCATCACAATGCTCCAGATTTCTTGTCATCACAGTGTTCCATGATCGTATCATCACAATGCTCCATAATACTTGTCATCAAAATGTTCCATGACCGTGTCATCACAATGCTCCAGAATCTTGTCATCACAATGTTCCATGACCGTGTCATCACAATGCTCCAGAATTCTTGTCATCACAATGCTCCAGAATTCTTATCATCTCAATGTTCCATGACCGTGTCATCACAATGCTCCATGGCCCTTGTCTTCACAATGCTCCAGAATTCTTGTCATCACCATGTTCCATGACCATGTCATCACAATTCTCCATGGCCCTTGTCATCACAATGCTCCATGGCCCTTGTCATCACAATGCGCCAGAATTCTTGTCATCACAATGTTCCATGACCGTGTCATCACAATGCTCCATGGCCCTTGTCATCACAATGCTCCAGAATTCTTGTCATCACAATGTTCCATGACCGTGTCATCACAATGCTCCATAATTCTTGTCATCACGATGTTCCATGACCGTGTAATCACAATGCTCCAGAATTCTTGTCATCACAATGTTCCATGACCGTGTCATCACAATGCTCCATAATTCTTGTCATCACAATGTTCCATGACCGTGTCATCACAATGCTCCATAATTCTTGTCATCACAATATTCCATGACCGTGTCATCACAATGCTCCATGGTCCTTGTCATCACAATGCTCCAGAATTCTTGTCATCACAATGTTCCATGACCATGTCATCACAATTCTCCATGGCAATTGTAATCACAATGCTCCAGAATTCTTGTCATCACAATGTTCCATGACCGTGTCATCACAATGCTCCATGGCCCTTGTCATCACAATGCTCCAGATTGCTTGTCATCACAAAGTTCCATGACCGTGTCATCAAAATGCACCATGGCCCTTGTCATCACAATGCTGCAGAATTCTTGTCATCACAATGTTCCATGACCGTGTCATCACAATGCTCCATAGCCCTTGTCATCACATTGCTCCAGAATTCTTGTCATCACAATGTTCCATGACCGTGTCATCACAATGCTCCATGGCCCTTGTCATCACAATGCTCCAGAATTCTTGTCATCACAATGTTCCATGACCGTGTCATCACAATGCTCCATGGCCCTTGTCATCACAATGCTCCAGATTTCTTGTCATCACAATGTTCCATGACCGTGTCATCACAATGCTCCATGGCCCTGGTCATCACAATGCTCCAGATTTCGTGTCATCACAGTGTTCCATGATCGTATCATCACAATGCTCCATAATACTTGTCATCAAAATGTTCCATGACCGTGTCATCACAATGCTCCAGAATCTTGTCATCACAATGTTCCATGACCGTGTCATCACAATGCTCCAGAATTCTTGTCATCACAATGCTCCAGAATTCTTATCATCTCAATGTTCCATGACCGTGTCATCACAATGCTCCATGGCCCTTGTCATCACAATGCTCCAGAATTCTTGTCATCACAATGTTCCATGACCGTGTCATCACAATGCTCCATGGCCCTTGTCATCACAATGCTCCAGAATTCTTGTCATGACAATGTTCCATGACCGTGTCAGCACAATACTCCAGAATTCTTGTCATCACAATGTTCCAGAATTCTTGTCATCACAGTGTTCCATGACCGTGTCATCACAATGTTCCAGAATTCTTGTCATCACAATGCTCCAGAATTCTTATCATCACAGTGTTCCATGACCGTGTCACCACAATGCTCCAGATTGCTTGTCATCACAAAGTTCAATGACCGTGTCATCAAAATGCACCATGGCCCTTGTCATCACAATGCTCCAGAATTCTTGTCATCACAATGTTCCATGACCGTGTCATCACAATGCTCCATGGCCCTTGTCATCACATTGCTCCAGAATTCTTGTCATCACAATGTTCCATGACCGTGTCATCACAATGCTCCATGGCCCTTGTCATCACAATGCTCCAGATTGCTTGTCATCACAATGTTCCATGACCGTGTCATCACAATGCTCCAGAATTCTTGTCATCACAGTGTTCCATGACCGTGTCATCACAATGCATCATGGCCCTTGTAATCACAATGCTCCAGAATTCTTGTCATCACAAGGTTCCATGACCGTGTCATCACAATGCTCCATAATTCTTGTCATCAAAATGTTCCATGACCGTGTCATCACAATGCTCCAGAATTCTTGTCATCAAAATGTTCCCTGACCATGTCATCACAATGCTCCAGAATTCTTGTCATCACAATGCTCCAGAATTCTTGTCATCACAATGTTCCATGACCGTGTCATCACAATGCTCCATGGCCCTGGTCATCACAATGCTCCAGATTGCTTGTCATCACAAAGTTCCATGACCGTGTCATGACAATGCACCATGGCCCTTGTCATCACGATGCTCCAGAATTCTTGTCATCACAATGTTCCATGACCGTGTCATCACAATGCTCCATGGCCCTTGTCATCACAATGCTCCAGAATTCTTGTCATCACAATGTTCCATGACCGTGTCATCACAATGCTCCATAATTCTTGTCATCACAATGTTCCATGACCGTGTCATCACAATGCTCGAAAATTCTTGTCATCACAATGTTCCATGACCATGTCATCACAATGCTCCATGGCCCTTGTCTTCACAATGCTCCAGAATTCTTGTCATCACCATGTTCCATGACCATGTCATCACAATTCTCCATGGCCCTTGTCATCACAATGCTCCATGGCCCTTGTCATCACAATGCGCCAGAATTCTTGTCATCACAATGTTCCATGACCGTGTCATCACAATGCTCCATGGCCCTTGTCATCACAATGCTCCAGAATTATTTTCATCACAATGTTCCATGACCGTGTCATCACAATGCTCCATAATTCTTGTCATCACAATGTTCCATGACCGTGTCATCACAATGCTCCAGAATTCTTGTCATCACAATGTTCCATGACCGTGTCATCACAATGCTCCATAATTCTTGTCATCACAATGTTCCATGACCGTGTCATCACAATGCTCCATAATTCTTGTCATCACAATATTCCATGACCGTGTCATCACAATGCTCCATGGTCCTTGTCATCACAATGCTCCAGAATTCTTGCCATCACAATGTTCCATGACCATGTCATCACAATTCTCCATGGCACTTGTAATCACAATGCTCCAGAATTCTTGTCATCACAATGTTCCATGACCGTGTCATCACAATGCTCCATGGCCCTTGTCATCACAATGCTCCAGAATACTTGTCATCACAATGTTCCATGACCGTGTCATCACAATGCTCCAGAATTCTTGTCATCACCATGCTCCAGAATTCTTGTCATCACAATGTTCCATGACCGTGTCATCACAATGCTCCATGGCCCTGGTCATCACAATGCTCCAGAATTCTTGTCATCACAATGTTCCATGACCGTGTCATCACAATGCTCCATGGCCCTTGTCATCACAATGCTCCAGAATTCTTGTCATCACAATGTTCCATGACCGTGTCATCACAATGCTCCATGGCCCTTGTCATCACAATGCTCCAGATTTCTTGTCATCACAATGTTCCATGATCGTATCATCACAATGCTCCATAATACTTGTCATCAAAATGTTCCATGACCGTGTCATCACAATGCTCCAGAATTCTTGTCATCACAATGTTCCATGACCGTGTCATCACAATGCTCCAGAATTCTTGTCATCACAATGCTCCAGAATTCTTGTCATCTCAATGTTCCATGACCGTGTCATCACAATGCTCCATGGCCCTTGTCATCACAATGCTCCAGAATTCTTGTCATCACAATGTTCCATGACCGTGTCATCACAATGCTCCATGGCCCTTGTCATCAAAATGCTCCAGAATTCTTGTCATGACAATGTTCCATGACCGTGTCAGCACAATACTCCAGAATTCTTGTCATCACAATGTTCCAGAATTCTTGTCATCACAGTGTTCCATGACCGTGTCATCACAATTTTCCAGAATTCTTGTCATCACAATGCTCCAGAATTCTTATCATCACAGTGTTCCATGACCGTGTCATCACAATGCTCCATGGCCCTGGTCACCACAATGCTCCAGATTGCTTGTCATCACAATGTTCCATGACCGTGTCATCACAATGCTCCATGGCCCTTGTCATCACATTGCTCCAGAATTCTTGTCATCACAATGTTCCATGACCGTGTCATCACAATGCTCCATGGCCCTTGTCATCACAATGCTCCAGAATTCTTGTCATCACAATGTTCGATGACCATGTCATCACAATGCTCCATGGCCCTTGTCATCACAATGCTCCAGAATTCTTGTCATCACATTGTTCCATGACCGTGTCATCACAATGCTCCATGGCCCTTGTCATCACAATGCTCCAGAATTCTTGTCATCACAATGTTCCATGATCGTGTCATCACAATGCTCCATAATTCATTTCATCACAATGTTCCATGACCGTGTCATCACAATGCTACATGACTCTGGTCATCACAGTTCTCCATGACCTTTGCCATCACAATGCTCTATATAGATTTTCATGACAATTCTAAATGACCACTTTAATCACTTTGCTTGCTGACCATTTTCATCACATTTCTCTATTGTCATTAAAATTTCCCATGACCCCTTTCTTCACAATGCTCCATGATGCCTGTCATCACAATGCTCAATGGCTTTTGTTATCACAAAGCTCCAGGACCAGTTTCATCACAATACTCCATCCCCCTTGTCATCACGGTGCACAATGAAAAGTTACATTACAATGCTCCATGACACATGTCATCACAATGCTCCAGAATTCTTGTCATCACAATGTTCCATGACCATGTCATCACAATGCTCCATGGCACTTTTCATCACAATGCTCCAGAATTCTTGTCATCACAATGTTCCATGACCGTGTCATCACAATGCTCCAGAATTCTTGTCATCACCATGCTCCAGAATTCTTGTCATCACAAAGTTCCATGACCGTGTCATCACAATGCTCCATGGCCCTGGTCATCACAATGCTGCAGATTGCTTGTCATCACAAAGTTCCATGACCGTGTCATCACAATGCACCATGGCCCTTGTCATCACAATGCTCCAGAATTCTTGTCATCACAATGTTCCATGACCGTGTCATCACAATGCTCCATGGCCCTTGTCATCACAATGCTCCAGAATTCTTGTCATCACATTGTTCCATGACCGTGTCATCACAATGCTCCATGGCCCTTGTCATCACAATGCTCCAGAATTCTTGTCATCACAATGTTCCATGATCGTGTCATCACAATGCTCCATAATTCTTTTCATCACAATGTTCCATGACCGTGTCATCACAATGCTACATGACTCTGGTCATCACAGTTCTCCATGACCTTTGCCATCACAATGCTCTATATAGATTTTCATGACAATTCTAAATGACCACTTTAATCACTTTGCTTGCTGACCATTTTCATCACATTTCTCTATTGTCATTAAAATTTCCCATGACCCCTTTCTTCACAATGCTCCATGATGCCTGTCATCACAATGCTCAATGGCTTTTTTTATCACAAAGCTCCAGGACCAGTTTCATCACAATACTCCATCCCCCTTGTCATCACGGTGCACAATGAAAAGTTATATTACAATGCTCCATGACACATGTCATCACAATGCTCCAGAATTCTTGTCATCACAATGTTCCATGACCATGTCATCACAATGCTCCATGGCACTTTTCATCACAATGCTCCAGAATTCTTGTCTTCACAATGTTCCATGACCGTGTCATCACAATGCTCCAGAATTCTTGTCATCACCATGCTCCAGAATTCTTGTCATCACAAAGTTCCATGACCGTGTCATCACAATGCTCCATGGCCCTGGTCATCACAATGCTGCAGATTGCTTGTCATCACAAAGTTCCATGACCGTGTCATCACAATGCACCATGGCCCTTGTCATCACAATGCTCCAGAATTCTTGTCATCACAATGTTCCATGATCGTGTCATCACAATGCTCCATAATACTTGTCATCAAAATGTTCCATGACCGTGTCATCACAATGCTCCAGAATTCTTGTCATCACAATGTTCCATGACCGTGTCATCACAATGCTCCAGAATTCTTATCATCACAATGCTCCAGAATTCTTGTCATCTCAATGTTCCATGACCGTGTCATCACAATGCTCCATGGCCCTGGTCACCACATTGCTCCAGATTGCTTGTCATCACAAAGTTCCATGACCGTGTCATCACAATGCACCATGGCCCTTGTCATCACAATGCTCCAGAATACTTGTCATCACAATGTTCCATGATCGTGTCATCACAATGCTCCATAATACTTGTCATCAAAATGTTCCATAACCGTGTCATCACAATGCTCCAGAATACTTGTCATCACAATGTTCCATGACCGTGTCATCACAATGCTCCAGAATTCTTGTCATCACAATGCTCCAGAATTCTTGTCATCTCAATGTTCCATGACCGTGTCATCACAATGCTCCATGGCCCTTGTCATCACAATGCTCCAGAATTCTTGTCATCACAGTGTTCCATGACCGTGTCATTACAATGCTCCATGGCCCTGGTCACCACAATGCTCCAGATTGCTTGTCATCACAAAGTTCCATGACCGTGTCATCAAAATGCACCATATCCCTTGTCATCACAATGCTGCAGAATGCTTGTCATCACAATGTTCCATGACCGTGTCATCACAATGCTCCATAATTCTTGTCATCACAATGTTCCATGACCGTTTCATCACAATGCTCCATAATTCTTGTCATCACAATGTTCCATGACCGTGTCATCACAATGCTCGCGAATTCTTGTCATCACAATGTTCCATGACCATGTCATCACAATGCTCCATGGCCCTTGTCATCACAATGCTCCAGAATTCTTGTCATCACAATGTTCCATGACCGTGTCATCACAGTGCTCCATAATTCTTGTCATCAAAATGTTCCATGACCGTGTCATCACAAGGCTACATGACCCTGGTCATCACAGTTCTCCATGACTTTGTCATCACAATGCTCTATATAGTTTTTCATGACAATTCTAAATGACCACTTTAATCATTTTGCTTGCTGATCATTTTCATCACATTTCTCTATTGTCATTACAATTCCCCATGTCCCCATTCTTCACAATGCTCCATGATGCCTGTCATCACAATGCTCAATGGCTTTTGTTATCACAATGCTCCAGGACCAGTTTCATCACAATACTCCATCCCCCTTGTCATTACGGTGCACAATGAAACCTCTCATTACAATGCTCCATGACACTTGTCATCACAATGCTCCATGGCCCTTGTCTTCACAATGCTCCAGAATTCTTGTCATCACCATGTTCCATGACCATGTCATCACAATTCTCCATGGCCCTTGTCATCACAATGCTCCATGGCCCTTGTCATCACAATGCGCCAGAATTCTTGTCATCACAATGCTCCAGAATTCTTGTCATCACAATGTTCCATGACCGTGTCATCAGAATGCTCCATGGCCCTGGTCATCACAATGCTCCAGATTGCTTGTCATCACAAAGTTCCATGACCGTGTCATGACAATGCACCATGGCCCTTGTCATCACGATGCTCCAGAATTCTTGTCATCACAATGTTCCATGACCGTGTCATCACAATGCTCCATGGCACTTGTCATCACAATGCTCCAGAATTCTTGTCATCACAATGTTCCATGACCGTGTCATCACAATGCTCCATAATACTTGTCATCACAATGTTCCATGACCGTTTCATCACAATGCTGCATAATTCTTGTCATCACAATGTTCCATGACCGTGTCATCACAATGCTCGCGAATTCTTGTCATCACAATGTTCCATGACCATGTCATCACAATGCTCCATGGCCCTTGTCATCACAATGCTCCAGAATTCTTGTCATCACAATGTTCCATGACCGTGTCATCACAGTGCTCCATAATTCTTGTCATCACAATGTTCCATGACCGTGTCATCACAATGCTACATGACCCTGGTCATCACAGTTCTCCATGACCTTTGTCATCACAATGCTCTATATAGTTTTTCATGACAATTCTAAATGACCACTTTAATCATTTTGCTTGCTGATCATTTTCATCACATTTCTCTATTGTCATTACAATTCCCCATGTCCCCATTCTTCACAATGCTCCATGATGCCTGTCATCACAATGCTCAATGGCTTTTGTTATCACAATGCTCCAGGACCAGTTTCATCACAATACTCCATCCCCCTTGTCATTACGGTGCACAATGAAACCTCTCATTACAATGCTCCATGACACTTGTCATCACAATGCTCCATGGCCCTTGTCTTCACAATGCTCCAGAATTCTTGTCATCACCATGTTCCATGACCATGTCATCACAATTCTCCATGGCCCTTGTCATCACAATGCTCCATGGCCCTTGTCATCACAATGCGCCAGAATTCTTGTCATCACAATGTTCCATGACCGTGTCATCACAATGCTCCATGGCCCTTGTCATCACAATGCTCCAGAATTCTTGTCATCACAATGTTCCATGACCGTGTCATCACAATGCTCCATAATTCTTGTCATCACGATGTTCCATGACCGTGTAATCACAATGCTCCAGAATTCTTGTCATCACAATGTTCCATGACCGTGTCATCACAATGCTCCATAATTCTGGTCATCACAATGTTCCATGACCGTGTCATCACAATGCTCCATAATTCTTGTCATCACAATATTCCATGACCGTGTCATCACAATGCTCCATGGTCCTTGTCATCACAATGCTCCAGAATTCTTGTCATCACAATGTTCCATGACCATGTCATCACAATTCTCCATGGCAATTGTAATCACAATGCTCCAGAATTCTTGTCATCACAATGTTCCATGACCGTTTCATCACAATGCTCCATGGCCCTTGTCATCACAATGCTCCAGAATTCTTGTCATCACAATGTTCCATGACCGTGTCATCACAATGCTCCAGAATTCTTGTCATCACCATGCTCCAGAATTCTTGTCATCACAATGTTCCATGACCGTGTCATCACAATGCTCCATGGCCCTGGTCATCACAATGCTCCAGATTGCTTGTCATCACAAAGTTCCATGACCGTGTCATCACATTGCACCATGGCCCTTGTCATCACAATGCTCCAGAATTCTTGTCATCACAATGTTCCATGACCGTGTCATCACAATGCTCCATGGCCCTTGTCATCACAATGCTCCAGAATTCTTGTCATCACAATGTTCCATGACCGTGTCATCACAATGCTCCATGGCCCTTGTCATCACAATGCTCCAGATTTCTTGTCATCACAGTGTTCCATGATCGTATCATCACAATGCTCCATAATACTTGTCATCAAAATGTTCCATGACCGTGTCATCACAATGCTCCAGAATCTTGTCATCACAATGTTCCATGACAGTGTCATCACAATGCTCCAGAATTCTTGTCATCACAATGCTCCAGAATTCTTATCATCTCAATGTTCCATGACCGTGTCATCACAATGCTCCATGGCCCTTGTCATCACAATGCTCCAGAATTCTTGTCATCACAATGTTCCATGACCGTGTCATCACAATGCTCCATGGCCCTTGTCATCACAATGCTCCAGAATTCTTGTCATGACAATGTTCCATGACCGTGTCAGCACAATACTCCAGAATTCTTGTCATCACAATGTTCCAGAATTCTTGTCATCACAGTGTTCCATGACCGTGTCATCACAATGCTCCATGGCCCTTGTCATCACAATGCTCCAGAATTCTTGTCATCACAATGCTCCATGGCACTTGTAATCACAATGCTCCAGAATTCTTGTCATCACTATGTTCCATGACCGTGTCATCACAATGCTCCATGGCCCTTGTCATCACAATGCTCCAGAATTCTTGTCATCACAAAGTTCCATGACGGTGTCTTCACAATGCACCATGGCCCTTGTCATCACAATGCTCCAGAATTCTTGTCATCACAATGTTCCATGACCGTGTCATCACAATTCTCCATGGCACTTGTCATCACAATGCTCCAGAATTCTTGTCATCACAATGTTCCATGACCGTGTCATCACAATGCTCCATGGCCCTGGTCATCACAATGCTCCAGATTGCTTGTCATCACAAAGTTCCATGACCGTGTCATCACAATGCACCATGGCCCTTGTCATCACGATGCTCCAGAATTCTTGTCATCACAATGTTCCATGGCCGTGTCATCACAATGCTCCATGGCCCTTGTCATCACAATGCTCCAGAATTCTTGTCATCACAATGTTCCATGACTGTGTCATCACAATGCTCCATAATTCTTGTCATCACAATGTTCCATGACCGTGTCATCACAATGCTCCATAATTCTTGTCATCACAATGTTCCATGACGGTGTCATCACAATGCTCCAGAATTCTTGTCATCACAATGTTCCATGACCGTGTCATCAAAATGCTACATGACCCTGGTCATCACAGTTCTCCATGACCTTTGTCATCACAATGCTCTATATAGTTTTTCATGACAATTCTAAATGACCACTTTAATCATTTTGCTTGCTGACCATTTTCATCACATTTCTCTATTGTCATTACAATTCCCCATGTCCCCATTCTTCACAATGCTCCATGATGCCTGTCATCACAATGCTCAATGGCTTTTGTTATCACAATGCTCCAGGACCAGTTTCATCACAATACTCCATCCCCCTTGTCATCACGGTGCACAATGAAACCTCTCATTACAATGCTCCATGACACTTGTCATCACAATGCTCCATGGCCCTTATCTTCACAATGCTCCAGAATTCTTGTCATCACCATGTTCCATGACCATGTCATCACAATTCTCCATGGCCCTTGTCATCACAATGCTCCATGGCCCTTGTCATCACAATGCGCCAGAATTCTTGTCATCACAATGTTCCATGACCGTGTCATCACAATGCTCCATGGCCCTTGTCATCACAATGCTCCAGAATTCTTGTCATCACAATGTTCCATGACCGTGTCATCACAATGCTCCATAATTCTTGTCATCACAATGTTCCATGACCGTGTCATCACAATGCTCCAGAATTCTTGTCATCACAATGTTCCATGACCGTGTCATCAAAATGCTCCATAATTCTTGTCATCACAATGTTCCATGACCGTGTCATCACAATGCTCCATGGCCCTTGTAATCACAATGCTCCAGAATTCTTGTCATCACAAGGTTCAATGACCGTGTCATCACAATGCTCCATAATTCTTGTCATCAAAATGTTCCATGACCATGTCATCACAATGTTCCCTGACCATGTCATCACAATGCTCCAGAATTCTTGTCATCACAATGCTCCAGAATTCTTGTCATCACAATGTTCCATGACCGTGTCATCACAATGCTCCAGAATTCTTGTCATCACAATGCTCCAGAATTCTTGTCATCACAATGTTCCATGACCGTGTCATCACAATGCTCCAGAATTCTTGTCATCACAATGTTCCATGACCGTGTCATCACAATGCTCCAGAATTGTTGTCATCACAATGCTCCAGAATTCTTGTCATCTCAATGTTCCATGACCGTGTCATCACAATGCTCCATGGCCCTTGTCATCACAATGCTCCAGAATTCTTGTCATCACAATGTTCCATGACCGTGTCATCACAATGCTCCAGAATTCTTGTCATCACAATGTTCCATGACCGTGTCATCACAATGCTCCAGAATTCTTGTCATCACAATGTTCCAGAATTCTTGTCATCACAATGCTCCAGAATTCTTGTCATCACAGTGTTCCATGACCGTGTCATCACAATGCTCCATGGCCCTGGTCACCACAATGCTCCAGATTGCTTGTCATCACAAAGTTCCATGACCGTGTCATCAAAATGCACCATGGCCCTTGTCATCACAATGCTGCAGAATTCTTGTCATCACAATGTTCCATGACCGTGTCATCACAATGCTCCATGGCCCTTGTCATCACATTGCTCCAGAATTCTTGTCATCACAATGTTCCATGACCGTGTCATCACAATGCTCCATGGCCCTTGTCATCACAATGCTCCAGATTGCTTGTCATCACAATGTTCCATGACCGTGTCATCACAATGCTCCATGGCCCTTGTCATCACAATGCTCCAGATTTCTTGTCATCACAATGTTCCATGACCGTGTCATCACAATGCTCCAGAATCCTTGTCATCACAATGTTCCATGACCGTGTCATCACAATGCTCCAGAATTCTTGTCATCACATTGTTCCATGACCGTGTCATCACAATGCTCCATGGCCCTTGTAATCACAATGCTCCAGAATTCTTGTCATCACAAGGTTCCATGACCGTGTCATCACAATGCTCCATAATTCTTCTCATCAAAATGTTCCATGACCGTGTCATCACAATGCTCCAGAATTCTTGTCATCACAATGTTCCCTGACCATGTCATCACAATGCTCCAGAATTCTTGTCATCACAATGCTCCAGAATTCTTGTCATCACAATGTTCCATGACCGTGTCATCACAATGCTCCATGGCCCTGGTCATCACAATGCTCCAGATTGCTTGTCATCACAAAGTTCCATGACCATGCCATGACAATGCACCATGGCCCTTGTCATCACGATTCTCCAGAATTCTTGTCATCACAATGTTCCATGACCGTGTCATCACAATGCTCCATGGCCCTTGTCATCACAATGCTCCAGAATTCTTGTCATCACAATGTTCCATGACCGTGTCATCACAATGCTACATGACCCTGGTCATCACAGTTCTCCATGACCTTTGTCATCACAATGCTCTATATAGTTTTTCATGACAATTCTAAATGACCACTTTAATCATTTTGCTTGCTGACCATTTTCATCACATTTCTCTATTGTCATTACAATTCCCCATGTCCCCATTCTTCACAATGCTCCATGATGCCTGTCATCACAATGCTCAATGGCTTTTGTTATCACAATGCTCCAGGACCAGTTTCATCACAATACTCCATCCCCCTTGTCATCACGGTGCACAATGAAACCTCTCATTACAATGCTCCATGACACTTGTCATCACAATGCTCCATGGCCCTTGTCTTCACAATGCTCCAGAATTCTTGTCATCACCATGTTCCATGACCATGTCATCACAATTCTCCATGGCCCTTGTCATCACAATGCGCCAGAATTCTTGTCATCACAATGTTCCATGACCGTGTCATCACAATGCTCCATGGCCCTTGTCATCACAATGCTCCAGAATTCTTGTCGTCACAATGTTCCATGACCGTGTCATCACAATGCTCCATGGCCCTTGTCATCACAATGCTCCAGAATTCTTGTCGTCACAATGTTCCATGACCGTGTCATCACAATTCTCCATGGCCCTTGTCATCACAATGCTCCAGAATTCTTTTCATCACAATGTTCCATGACCGTGTCATCACAATGCTCCATGGCCCTTGTCATCACAATGTTCCAGATTTCTTGTCATCACAATGTTCCATGATCGTGTCATCACAATGCTCCATAATACTTGTCATCAAAATGTTCCATGACCGTGTCATCACAATGCTCCAGAATTCTTGTCATCACAATGTTCCATGACCGTGTCATCACAATGCTCCAGAATTCTTGTCATCACAATGCTCCAGAATTCTTGTCATCTCAATGTTCCATGACCGTGTCATCACAATGCTCCATGGCCCTTGTCATCACAATGCTCCAGAATTCTTGTCATCACAATGTTCCATGACCGTGTCATCACAATGCTCCATGGCCCTTGTCATCACAATGCTCCAGAATTCTTGTCATGACAATGTTCCATGACCGTGTCACCACAATACTCCAGAATTCTTGTCATCACAATGTTCCAGAATTCTTGTCATCACAGTGTTCCATGACCGTGTCATCACAATGTTCCAGAATTCTTGTCATCACAATGCTCCAGAATTCTTATCATCACAGTGTTCCATGACCGTGTCATCACAATGCTCCATGGCCCTGGTCACCACAATGCTCCAGATTGCTTGTCATCACAAAGTTCCATGACCGTGTCATCAAAATTCACCATGGCCCTTGTCATCACAATGCTCCAGAATTCTTGTCATCACAAGGTTCAATGACCGTGTCATCACAATGCTCCATAATTCTTGTCATCAAAATGTTCCATGACCATGTCATCACAATGTTCCCTGACCATGTCATCACAATGCTCCAGAATTCTTGTCATCACAATGCTCCAGAATTCTTGTCATCACAATGTTCCATGACCGTTTCATCACAATGCTCCAGAATTCTTGTCATCACAATGCTCCAGAATTCTTGTCATCAAAATGTTCCATGACCATGTCATCACAATTCTCCATGGCACTTGTAATCACAATGCTCCAGAATTCTTGTCATCACAATGTTCCATGACCGTGTCATCAGAATGCTCCATGGCCCTTGTCATCACAATGCTCCAGAATTATTGTCATCACAATGTTCCATGACCGTGTCATCAAAATGCTCCATGGCCCTGGTCATCACAATGCTCCAGATTGCTTGTCATCACAAAGTTCCATGACCGTGTCATCACAATGCACCATGGCCCTTGTCATCACAATGCTCCAGAATTCTTGTCATCACAATGTTCCATGACCGTGTCATCACAATGCTCCATGGTCCTTGTCATCACAATGCTCCAGAATTCTTGTCATACAATGTTCCATGACCATGTCATCACAATGCTCCATGGCCCTTGTCATCACAATGCTCCAGATTTCTTGTCATCACAATGTTCCATGACCGTGTCATCACAATGCTCAGAAATTCTTGTCATCACACTGTTCCATGACCGTGTCATCACAATGCTCCAGAATTCTTGTCATCACAGTGTTCCATGACCGTGTCATCACAATGCTCCATGGCCCTTGTAATCACAATGCTCCAGAATTCTTGTCATCACAAGGTTCCATGACCGTGTCATCACAATGCTCCATAATTCTTGTCATCAAAATGTTCCATGACCGTTTCATCACAATGCTCCAGAATTCTTGTCATCACAATATTCCATGACCGTGTCATCACAATGCTCCAGAATTCTTGTCATCACAATGCTCCAGAATTCTTGTCATCACAATGTTCCATGACCGTGTCATCACAATGCTCCATGGCCCTGGTCATCACAATGCTCCAGATTGCTTGTCATCACAAAGTTCCATGACGGTGTCATGACAATGCACCATGGCCCTTGTCATCACGATGCTCCAGAATTCTTGTCATCACAATGTTCAATGACCGTGTCATCACAATGCTCCATGGCCCTTGTCATCACAATGCTCCAGAATTCTTGTCATCACAATGTTCCATGACTGTGTCATCACAATGCTCCATAATTCTTGTCATCACAATGTTCCATGACCGTGTCATCACAATGCTCCATAATTCTTGTCATCACAATGTTCCATGACCGTGTCATCACAATGCTCCAGAATTCTTGTCATCACAATGTTCCATGACCATGTCATCACAATGCTCCATGGCCCTTGTCATCACAATGCTCCAGAATTCTTGTCATCACAATGTTCCATGACCGTGTCATCACAATGCTCCATAATTCTTGTCATCACAATGTTCCATGACCGTGTCATCACAATGCTACATGACCCTGGTCATCACAATGTTCCAGAATTCTTGTCATCACAATGCTCCAGAATTCTTATCATCACAGTGTTCCATGACCGTGTCATCACAATGCTCCATGGCCCTTGTCATCACAATGCTCCAGAATTCTTGTCATCACAATGTTCCATGACCGTGTCCTCACAATGCCTCCATGGCCCTTGTCATCACATTGCTCCAGAATTCTTGTCATCACAATGTTCCATGACCGTGTCATCACAATGCTCCATGGCCCTTGTCATCACAATGCTCCAGATTGCTTGTCATAACAATGTTCCATGACCGTGTCATCACAATGCTCCAGAATTCTTGTCATCACAATGTTCCATGACCGTGTCATCACAATGCTCCAGAATTCTTGTCATCACAGTGTTCCATGACCGTGTCATCACAATGCTCCATGGCCCTTGTAATCACAATGCTCCAGAATTCTTGTCATCACAAGGTTCCATGACCGTGTCATCACAATGCTCCATAATTCTTGTCATCAAAATGTTCCATGACCGTGTCATCACAATGCCAGAATTCTTGTCATCACAATGTTCCCTGACCATGTCATCACAATGCTCCAGAATTCTTGTCATCACAATGCTCCAGAATTCTTGTCATCACAATATTCCATGACCGTGTCATCACAATGCTCCAGAATTCTTGTCATCACAATGCTCCAGAATTCTTGTCATCACAATGTTCCATGACCGTGTCATCACAATGCTCCATGGCCCTGGTCATCACAATGCTCCAGATTGCTTGTCATCACAAAGTTCCATGACCGTGTCATGACAATGCACCATGGCCCTTGTCATCACGATGCTCCAGAATTCTTGTCATCACAATGTTCCATGACCGTGTCATCACAATGCTCATGGCCCTTGTCATCACAATGCTCCAGAATTCTTGTCATCAAAATGTTCCATGACCGTGTCATCAAAATGCTCCATAATTCTTGTCATCACAATGTTCCATGACCGTGTCATCACAATGCTCGAGAATTCTTGTCATCACAATGTTCCATGACCATGTCATCACAATGCTCCATGGCCCTTGTCTTCACAATGCTCCAGAATTCTTGTCATCACCATGTTCCATGACCATGTCATCACAATTCTCCCTGGCCCTTGTCATCACAATGCTCCATGGCCCTTGTCATCACAATGCGACAGAATTCTTGTCATCACAATGTTCCATGACCGTGTCATCACAATGCTCCATGGCCCTTGTCATCACAATGCTCCAGAATTCTTGTCATCACAATGTTCCATGACCGTGTCATCACAATGCTCCATAATTCTTGTCATCACAATGTTCCATGACCGTGTCATCACAATGCTCCAGAATTCTTGTCATCACAATGTTCCATGACCGTGTCATCACAATGCTCCAGAATTCTTGTCATCACAATGTTCCATGACCGTGTCATCACAATGCTCCATAATTCTTGTCATCACAATGTTCCATGACCGTGTCATCACAATGCTACATGACCCTGGTCATCACAGTTCTCCATGACCTTTGTCATCACAATGCTCTATATAGTTTTTCATGACAATTCTAAATGACCACTTTAATCATTTTGCTTGCTGACCATTTTCATCACATTTCTCTATTGTCATTACAATTCCCCATGTCCCCATTCTTCACAATGCTCCATGATGCCTGTCATCACAATGCTCAATGGCTTTTGTTATCACAATGCTCCAGGACCAGTTTCATCACAATACTCCATCCCCCTTGTCATCACGGTGCACAATGAAACCTCTCATTACAATGCTCCATGACACTTGTCATCAAAATGCTCCATGGCCCTTGTCTTCACAATGCTCCAGAATTCTTGTCATCACCATGTTCCATGACCATGTCATCACAATTCTCCATGGCCCTTGTCATCACAATGCTCCATGGCCATTGTCATCACAATGCGCCAGAATTCTTGTCATCACAATGTTCCATGACCGTGTCATCACAATGCTCCATAATTCTTGTCATCACAATGTTCCATGACCGTGTCATCACAATGCTCCAGAATTCTTGTCATCACAATGTTCCATGACCGTGTCATCACAATGCTCCATAATTCTTGTCATCACAATGTTCCATGACCGTGTCATCACAATGCTCCATAATTCTTGTCATCACAATATTCCATGACCGTGTCATCACAATGCTCCATGGCCCTTGTCATCACAATGCTCCAGAATTCTTGTCATCACAATGTTCCATGACCATGTCATCACAATTCTCCATGGCACTTGTCATCACAATGCTCCAGAATTCTTGTCATCACAATGTTCCATGACCGTGTCATCACATTGCTCCATGGCCCTGGTCATCACAATGCTCCAGATTGCTTGTCATCACAAAGTTCCATGACCGTGTCATCACAATGCACCATGGCCCTTGTCATCAGAATGCTCCAGAATTCTTGTCATCACAATGTTCCATGACCGTGTCATCACAATGCTCCATGGCCCTTGTCATCACAATTCTCCAGAATTCTTGTCATCACAATGTTCCATGACCGTGTCATCACAATGCTCCATGGCCCTTTTCATCACAATGCTCCAGATTTCTTGTCATCACAATGTTCCATGACCGTGTCATCACAATGCTCCAGAATTCTTGTCATCACAATGTTCCATGACCGTGTCATCACAATGCTCCAGAATTCTTGTCATCACAGTGTTCCATGACCGTGTCATCACAATGCTCCATGGCCCTTGTAATCACAATTCTCCAGAATTCTTGTCATCATAAGGTTTCATGACCGTGTCATCACAATGCTCCATAATTCTTGTCATCAAAATGTTCCATGACCGTGTCATCACAATATTCCCTGACCATGTCATCACAATGCTCCAGAATTCTTGTCATCACAGTGCTCCAGAATTCTTGTCATCACAATATTCCATGACCGTGTCATCACAATGCTCCACAATTCTTGTCATCACCATGCTCCAGAATTCTTGTCATCACAATGTTCCATGACCGTGTCATCACAATGCTCCATGGCCCTGGTCATCACAATGCTCCAGATTGCTTGTCATCACAAAGTTCCATGACCGTGTCATGACAATGCACCATGGCCCTTGTCATCACGATGCTCCAGAATTCTTGTCATCACAATGTTCCATGACCGTGTCATCACAATGCTCCAGAATTCTTGTCATCACAATGTTCCATGACCATGTCATCACAATGCTCCATGGCCCTTGTCATCACAATGCTCCAGAATTCTTGTCATCACAATGTTCCATGACCGTGTCATCACAATGCTCCATAATTCTTGTCATCACAATGTTCCATGACCGTGTCATCACAATGCTACATGACCCTGGTCATCACAGTTCTCCATGACCTTTGTCATCACAATGCTCTATATAGTTTTTCATGACAATTCTAAATGACCACTTTAATCATTTTGCTTGCTGACCATTTTCATCACATTTCTCTATTGTCATTACAATTCCCCATGTCCCCATTCTTCACAATGCTCCATGATGCCTGTCATCACAATTCTCAATGGCTTTTGTTATCACAATGCTCCTGGACCAGTTTCATCACAATACTCCATCCCCCTTGTCATCACGGTGCACAATGAAACCTCTCATTACAATGCTCCATGACACTTGTCATCACAATGCTCCATGGCCCTTGTCTTCACAATGCTCCAGAATTCTTGTCATCACCATGTTCCATGACCATGTCATCACAATTCTCCATGGCCCTTGTCATCACAATGCTCCATGGCCCTTGTCATCACAATGCTCCAGAATTCTTGTCATCACAATGTTCCATGACCGTGTCATCACAATGCTCCATGGCCCTTGTCATCACAATGCTCCATAATTCTTGTCATCACAATGTTCCATGACCGTGTCATCACAATGCTCCAGAATTCTTGTCATCACAATGTTCCATGACCATGTCATCACAATGCACCATGAACCTTGTCACCACAATGCTCCAGAATTCTTGTCATCAAAATGTTCCATGACCATGTCATCACAATGCTACATGGCCCTTGTCATCACAATGCTCCAGAATTCTTGTCATCACAATGTTCCATGACCGTGTCATCACAATGCTCCAGAATTCTTGTCATCACAATGTTCCATGACCGTGTCATCACAGTGCTCCATAATTCTTGTCATCACAATGTTCCATGACCGTGTCATCACAATGCTCCATGGCCCTTGTCATCACAATGCTCCAGAATTCTTGTCATCACAATGTTCCATGACCATGTCATCACAATTCTCCATGGCCCTTGTCATCACAATGCTCCAGAATTCTTGTCATCACAATGTTCCAGGATCGTGTCATCACAATGCTCCATAATTCTTGTCATCACAATGTTCCATGACCGTGTCATCACAATGCTACATGACCCTGGTCATCACAGTTCTCCATGACCTTTGTCATCACAATGCTCTATATAGTTTTTCATGACAATTCTAAATGACCACTTTAATCATTTTGCTTGCTGACCATTTTCATCACATTTCTCTATTGTCATTACAATTCCCCTTGTCCCCATTCTTCTCAATGCTCCATGATGCCTGTCATCACAATGCTCAATGGCTTTTGTTATCACAATGCTCCAGGACCAGTTTCATCACAATACTCCATCCCCCTTGTCATCACGGTGCACAATGAAACCTCTCATTACAATGCTCCATGACACTTGTCATCACAATGCTCCATGGCCCTTCTCTTCACAATGCTCCAGAATTCTTGTCATCACCATGTTCCATGACCGTGTCATCACAATGCTCCAGAATTCTTGTCATCACAATGTTCCATGACCGTGTCATCACAATGCTCCATGGCCCTTGTAATCACAATGCTCCAGAATTCTTGTCATCACAAGGTTCAATGACCGTGTCATCACAATGCTCCATAATGCTTGTCATCAAAATGTTCCATGACCATGTCATCACAATGTTCCCTGACCATGTCATCACAATGCTCCAGAATTCTTGTCATCACAATGCTCCAGAATTCTTGTCATCACAATGTTCCATGACCGTGTCATCACAATGCTCCAGAATTCTTGTCATCACATTGTTCCATGACCATGCCATGACAATGCACCATGGCCCTTGTCATCACGATTCTCCAGAATTCTTGTCATCACAATGTTCCATGACCATGTCATCACAATGCTCCATGGCCCTTGTCATCACAATGCTCCAGAATTCTTGTCATCACAATGTTCCATGACCGTGTCATCACAATGCTACATGACCCTGGTCATCACAGTTCTCCATGACCTTTGTCATCACAATGCTCTATATAGTTTTTCATGACAATTCTAAATGACCACTTTAATCATTTTGCTTGCTGACCATTTTCATCACATTTCTCTATTGTCATTACAATTCCCCATGTCCCCATTCTTCACAATGCTCCATGATGCCTGTCATCACAATGCTCAATGGCTTTTGTTATCACAATGCTCCAGGACCAGTTTCATCACAATACTCCATCCCCCTTGTCATCACGGTGCAAAATGAAACCTCTCATTACAATGCTCCATGACACTTGTCATCACAATGCTCCATGGCCCTTGTCTTCACAATGCTCCAGAATTCTTGTCATCACCATGTTCCATGACCATGTCATCACAATTCTCCATGGCCCTTGTCATCACAATGCTCCATGGCCCTTGTCATCACAATGCGCCAGAATTCTTGTCATCACAATGTTCCATGACCGTGTCATCACAATGCTCCATGGCCCTTGTCATCACAATGCTCCAGAATTCTTGTCATCACAATGTTCCATGACCGTGTCATCACAATGCTCCATAATTCTTGTCATCACAATGTTCCATGACCGTGTCATCACAATGCTCCAGAATTCTTGTCATCACAATGTTCCATGACCGTGTCATCACAATGCTCCATAATTCTTGTCATCACAATGTTCCATGACCGTGTCATCACAATGCTCCATGGCCCTTGTAATCACAATGCTCCAGAATTCTTGTCATCACAAGGTTCAATGACCGTGTCATCACAATGCTCCATAATTCTTGTCATCAAAATGTTCCATGACCATGTCATCACAATGTTCCCTGACCATGTCATCACAATGCTCCAGAATTCTTGTCATCACAATGCTCCAGAATTCTTGTCATCACAATGTTCCATGACCGTGTCATCACAATGCTCCAGAATTCTTGTCATCACAATGCTCCAGAATTCTTGTCATCACAATGTTCCATGACCGTGTCATCACAATGCTCCAGAATTCTTGTCATCACAATGTTCCATGACCGTGTCATCACAATGCTCCAGAATTCTTGTCATCACAATGCTCCAGAATTCTTGTCATCTCAATGTTCCATGACCGTGTCATCACAATGCTCCATGGCCCTTGTCATCACAATGCTCCAGAATTCTTGTCATCACAATGTTCCATGACCGTGTCATCACAATGCTCCAGAATTCTTGTCATCACAATGTTCCAGAATTCTTGTCATCACAATGCTCCAGAATTCTTGTCATCACAGTGTTCCATGACCGTGTCATCACAATGCTCCATGGCCCTGGTCACCACAATGCTCCAGATTGCTTGTCATCACAAAGTTCCATGACCGTGTCATCAAAATGCACCATGGCCCTTGTCATCACAATGCTGCAGAATTCTTGTCATCACAATGTTCCATGACCGTGTCATCACAATGCTCCATGGCCCTTGTCATCACATTGCTCCAGAATTCTTGTCATCACAATGTTCCATGACCGTGTCATCACAATGCTCCATGGCCCTTGTCATCACAATGCTCCAGATTGCTTGTCATCACAATGTTCCATGACCGTGTCATCACAATGCTCCATGGCCCTTGTCATCACAATGCTCCAGATTTCTTGTCATCACAATGTTCCATGACCGTGTCATCACAATGCTCCAGAATCCTTGTCATCACAATGTTCCATGACCGTGTCATCACAATGCTCCAGAATTCTTGTCATCACATTGTTCCATGACCGTGTCATCACAATGCTCCATGGCCCTTGTAATCACAATGCTCCAGAATTCTTGTCATCACAAGGTTCCATGACCGTGTCATCACAATGCTCCATAATTCTTCTCATCAAAATGTTCCATGACCGTGTCATCACAATGCTCCAGAATTCTTGTCATCACAATGTTCCCTGACCATGTCATCACAATGCTCCAGAATTCTTGTCATCACAATGCTCCAGAATTCTTGTCATCACAATGTTCCATGACGGTGTCATCACAATGCTCCATGGCCCTGGTCATCACAATGCTCCAGATTGCTTGTCATCACAAAGTTCCATGACCATGCCATGACAATGCACCATGGCCCTTGTCATCACGATTCTCCAGAATTCTTGTCATCACAATGTTCCATGACCGTGTCATCACAATGCTCCATGGCCCTTGTCATCACAATGCTCCAGAATTCTTGTCATCACAATGTTCCATGACCGTGTCATCACAATGCTACATGACCCTGGTCATCACAGTTCTCCATGACCTTTGTCATCACAATGCTCTATATAGTTTTTCATGACAATTCTAAATGACCACTTTAATCATTTTGCTTGCTGACCATTTTCATCACATTTCTCTATTGTCATTACAATTCCCCATGTCCCCATTCTTCACAATGCTCCATGATGCCTGTCATCACAATGCTCAATGGCTTTTGTTATCACAATGCTCCAGGACCAGTTTCATCACAATACTCCATCCCCCTTGTCATCACGGTGCACAATGAAACCTCTCATTACAATGCTCCATGACACTTGTCATCACAATGCTCCATGGCCCTTGTCTTCACAATGCTCCAGAATTCTTGTCATCACCATGTTCCATGACCATGTCATCACAATTCTCCATGGCCCTTGTCATCACAATGCGCCAGAATTCTTGTCATCACAATGTTCCATGACCGTGTCATCACAATGCTCCATGGCCCTTGTCATCACAATGCTCCAGAATTCTTGTCGTCACAATGTTCCATGACCGTGTCATCACAATGCTCCATGGCCCTTGTCATCACAATGCTCCAGAATTCTTGTCATCACAATGTTCCATGACCGTGTCATCACAATGCTCCATAATTCTTGTCATCACAATGTTCCATGACAGTGTAATCACAATGCTCCAGAATTCTTGTCATCACAATGTTCCATGACCGTGTCATCACAATGCTCCATAATTCTTGTCATCACAATATTCCATGACCGTGTCATCACAATGCTCCATGGTCCTTGTCATCACAATGCTCCAGAATTCTTGTCATCACAATGTTCCATGACCATGTCATCACAATTCTCCATGGCACTTGTAATCACAATGCTCCAGAATTCTTGTCATCACAATGTTCCATGACCGTGTCATCACAATGCTCCATGGCCCTTGTCATCACAATGCTCCAGAATTCTTGTCATCACAATGTTCCATGACCGTGTCATCACAATGCTCCATGGCCCTGGTCATCACAATGCTCCAGATTGCTTGTCATCACAAAGTTCCATGACCGTGTCATCACAATGCACCATGGCCCTTGTCATCACAATGCTCCAGAATTCTTGTCATCACAATGTTCCATGACCGTGTCATCACAATGCTCCATGGTCCTTGTCATCACAATGCTCCAGAATTCTTGTCATCACAATGTTCCATGACCGTGTCATCACAATGCTCCATGGCCCTTTTCATCACAATGCTCCAGAATTCTTGTCATCACAATGTTCCATGACCGTGTCATCAAAATGCTCCAGAATTCTTGTCATCACCATGCTCCAGAATTCTTGTCATCACAATGTTCCATGACCGTGTCATCACAATGCTCCATGGCCCTGGTCATCACAATGCTCCAGAATTCTTGTCATCACAATGTTCCATAAACGTGTCATCACAATGCTCCAGAATTCTTGTCATCACAATGTTCCATGACCATGTCATCACAATGCTCCATGGCCCTTGTCATCACAATGCTCCAGAATTCTTGTCATCACAATGTTCCAAGATCGTGTCATCACAATGCTCCATAATTCTTGTCATCACAATGTTCCATGACCGTGTCATCACAATGCTACATGACCCTGGTCATCACAGTTCTCCATGACCTTTGTCATCACAATGCTCTATATAGTTTTTCATGACAATTCTAAATGACCACTTTAATCATTTTGCTTGCTGACCATTTTCATCACATTTCTCTATTGTCATTACAATTCCCCTTGTCCCCATTCTTCTCAATGCTCCATGATGCCTGTCATCACAATGCTCAATGGCTTTTGTTATCACAATGCTCCAGGACCAGTTTCATCACAATACTCCATCCCCCTTGTCATCACGGTGCACAATGAAACCTCTCATTACAATGCTCCATGACACTTGTCATCACAATGCTCCATGGCCCTTCTCTTCACAATGCTCCAGAATTCTTGTCATCACCATGTTGCATGACCGTGTCATCACAATGCTCCAGAATTCTTGTCATCACAATGTTCCATGACCGTGTCATCACAATGCTCCATGGCCCTTGTAATCACAATGCTCCAGAATTCTTGTCATCACAAGGTTCAATGACCGTGTCATCACAATGCTCCATAATTCTTGTCATCAAAATGTTCCATGACCATGTCATCACAATGTTCCCTGACCATGTCATCACAATGCTCCAGAATTCTAGTCATCACAATGCTCCAGAATTCTTGTCATCACAATGTTCCATGACCGTGTCATCACAATGCTCCAGAATTCTTGTCATCACAATGCTCCAGAATTCTTGTCATCACAATGTTCCATGACCGTGTCATCACAATGCTCCAGAATTCTTGTCATCACAATGTTCCATGACCGTGTCATCACAATGCTCCAGAATTCTTGTCATCACAATGTTCCATGACCGTGTCATCACAATGCTCCAGAATTCTTGTCATCACAATGTTCCAGAATTCTTGTCATCACAATGCTCCAGAATTCTTGTCATCACAGTGTTCCATGACCGTGTCATCACAATGCTCCATGGCCCTGGTCACCACAATGCTCCAGATTGCTTGTCATCACAAAGTTCCATGACCGTGTCATCAAAATGCACCATGGCCCTTGTCATCACAATGCTGCAGAATTCTTGTCATCACAATGTTCCATGACCGTGTCATCACAATGCTCCATGGCCCTTGTCATCACATTGCTCCAGAATTCTTGTCATCACAATGTTCCATGACCGTGTCATCACAATGCTCCATGGCCCTTGTCATCACAATGCTCCAGATTGCTTGTCATCACAATGTTCCATGACCGTGTCATCACAATGCTCCATGGCCCTTGTCATCACAATGCTCCAGATTTCTTGTCATCACAATGTTCCATGACCGTGTCATCACAATGCTCCAGAATCCTTGTCATCACAATGTTCCATGACCGTGTCATCACAATGCTCCAGAATTCTTGTCATCACATTGTTCCATGACCGTGTCATCACAATGCTCCATGGCCCTTGTAATCACAATGCTCCAGAATTCTTGTCATCACAAGGTTCCATGACCGTGTCATCACAATGCTCCATAATTCTTCTCATCAAAATGTTCCATGACCGTGTCATCACAATGCTCCAGAATTCTTGTCATCACAATGTTCCCTGACCATGTCATCACAATGCTCCAGAATTCTTGTCATCCCAATGCTCCAGATTGCTTGTCATCACAAAGTTCCATGACCATGCCATGACAATGCACCATGGCCCTTGTCATCACGATTCTCCAGAATTCTTGTCATCACAATGTTCCATGACCATGTCATCACAATGCTCCATGGCCCTTGTCATCACAATGCTCCAGAATTCTTGTCATCACAATGTTCCATGACCGTGTCATCACAATGCTACATGACCCTGGTCATCACAGTTCTCCATGACCTTTGTCATCACAATGCTCTATATAGTTTTTCATGACAATTCTAAATGAGCACTTTAATCATTTTGCTTGCTGACCATTTTCATCACATTTCTCTATTGTCATTACAATTCCCCATGTCCCCATTCTTCACAATGCTCCATGATGCCTGTCATCACAATGCTCAATGGCTTTTGTTATCACAATGCTCCAGGACCAGTTTCATCACAATACTCCATCACCCTTGTCATCACGGTGCAAAATGAAACCTCTCATTACAATGCTCCATGACACTTGTCATCACAATGCTCCATGGCCCTTGTCTTCACAATGCTCCAGAATTCTTGTCATCACCATGTTCCATGACCATGTCATCACAATTCTCCATGGCCCTTGTCATCACAATGCTCCATGGCCCTTGTCATCAAAATGCGCCAGAATTCTTGTCATCACAATGTTCCATGACCGTGTCATCACAATGCTCCATGGCCCTTGTCATCACAATGCTCCAGAATTCTTGTCATCACAATGTTCCATGACCGTGTCATCACAATGCTCCATAATTCTTGTCATCACAATGTTCCATGACCGTGTCATCACAATGCTCCAGAATTCTTGTCATCACAATGTTCCATGACCGTGTCATCACAATGCTCCATAATTCTTGTCATCACAATGTTCCATGACCGTGTCATCACAATGCTCCATGGCCCTTGTAATCACAATGCTCCAGAATTCTTGTCATCACAAGGTTCAATGACCGTGTCATCACAATGCTCCATAATTCTTGTCATCAAAATGTTCCATGACCATGTCATCACAATGTTCCCTGACCATGTCATCACAATGCTCCAGAATTCTTGTCATCACAATGCTCCAGAATTCTTGTCATCACAATGTTCCATGACCGTGTCATCACAATGCTCCAGAATTCTTGTCATCACAATGCTCCAGAATTCTTGTCATCACAATGTTCCATGACCGTGTCATCACAATGCTCCAGAATTCTTGTCATCACAATGTTCCATGACCGTGTCATCACAATGCTCCAGAATTCTTGTCATCACAATGCTCCAGAATTCTTGTCATCTCAATGTTCCATGACCGTGTCATCACAATGCTCCATGGCCCTTGTCATCACAATGCTCCAGAATTCTTGTCATCACAATGTTCCATGACCGTGTCATCACAATGCTCCAGAATTCTTGTCATCACAATGTTCCATGACCGTGTCATCACAATGCTCCATAATTCTTGTCATCACAATGTTCCATGACCGTGTCATCACAATGCTCCATGGCCCTTGTAATCACAATGCTCCAGAATTCTTGTCATCACAAGGTTCAATGACCGTGTCATCACAATGCTCCATAATTCTTGTCATCAAAATGTTCCATGACCATGTCATCACAATGTTCCCTGACCATGTCATCACAATGCTCCAGAATTCTAGTCATCACAATGCTCCAGAATTCTTGTCATCACAATGTTCCATGACCGTGTCATCACAATGCTCCAGAATTCTTGTCATCACAATGCTCCAGAATTCTTGTCATCACAATGTTCCATGACCGTGTCATCACAATGCTCCAGAATTCTTGTCATCACAATGTTCCATGACCGTGTCATCACAATGCTCCAGAATTCTTGTCATCACAATGTTCCATGACCGTGTCATCACAATGCTCCAGAATTCTTGTCATCACAATGTTCCAGAATTCTTGTCATCACAATGCTCCAGAATTCTTGTCATCACAGTGTTCCATGACCGTGTCATCACAATGCTCCATGGCCCTGGTCACCACAATGCTCCAGATTGCTTGTCATCACAAAGTTCCATGACCGTGTCATCAAAATGCACCATGGCCCTTGTCATCACAATGCTGCAGAATTCTTGTCATCACAATGTTCCATGACCGTGTCATCACAATGCTCCATGGCCCTTGTCATCACATTGCTCCAGAATTCTTGTCATCACAATGTTCCATGACCGTGTCATCACAATGCTCCATGGCCCTTGTCATCACAATGCTCCAGATTGCTTGTCATCACAATGTTCCATGACCGTGTCATCACAATGCTCCATGGCCCTTGTCATCACAATGCTCCAGATTTCTTGTCATCACAATGTTCCATGACCGTGTCATCACAATGCTCCAGAATCCTTGTCATCACAATGTTCCATGACCGTGTCATCACAATGCTCCAGAATTCTTGTCATCACATTGTTCCATGACCGTGTCATCACAATGCTCCATGGCCCTTGTAATCACAATGCTCCAGAATTCTTGTCATCACAAGGTTCCATGACCGTGTCATCACAATGCTCCATAATTCTTCTCATCAAAATGTTCCATGACCGTGTCATCACAATGCTCCAGAATTCTTGTCATCACAATGTTCCCTGACCATGTCATCACAATGCTCCAGAATTCTTGTCATCCCAATGCTCCAGATTGCTTGTCATCACAAAGTTCCATGACCATGCCATGACAATGCACCATGGCCCTTGTCATCACGATTCTCCAGAATTCTTGTCATCACAATGTTCCATGACCATGTCATCACAATGCTCCATGGCCCTTGTCATCACAATGCTCCAGAATTCTTGTCATCACAATGTTCCATGACCGTGTCATCACAATGCTACATGACCCTGGTCATCACAGTTCTCCATGACCTTTGTCATCACAATGCTCTATATAGTTTTTCATGACAATTCTAAATGAGCACTTTAATCATTTTGCTTGCTGACCATTTTCATCACATTTCTCTATTGTCATTACAATTCCCCATGTCCCCATTCTTCACAATGCTCCATGATGCCTGTCATCACAATGCTCAATGGCTTTTGTTATCACAATGCTCCAGGACCAGTTTCATCACAATACTCCATCACCCTTGTCATCACGGTGCAAAATGAAACCTCTCATTACAATGCTCCATGACACTTGTCATCACAATGCTCCATGGCCCTTGTCTTCACAATGCTCCAGAATTCTTGTCATCACCATGTTCCATGACCATGTCATCACAATTCTCCATGGCCCTTGTCATCACAATGCTCCATGGCCCTTGTCATCAAAATGCGCCAGAATTCTTGTCATCACAATGTTCCATGACCGTGTCATCACAATGCTCCATGGCCCTTGTCATCACAATGCTCCAGAATTCTTGTCATCACAATGTTCCATGACCGTGTCATCACAATGCTCCATAATTCTTGTCATCACAATGTTCCATGACCGTTGCATCACAATGCTCCAGAATTCTTGTCATCACAATGTTCCATGACCGTGTCATCACAATGCTCCATAATTCTTGTCATCACAATGTTCCATGACCGTGTCATCACAATGCTCCATGGCCCTTGTAATCACAATGCTCCAGAATTCTTGTCATCACAAGGTTCAATGACCGTGTCATCACAATGCTCCATAATTCTTGTCATCAAAATGTTCCATGACCATGTCATCACAATGTTCCCTGACCATGTCATCACAATGCTCCAGAATTCTTGTCATCACAATGCTCCAGAATTCTTGTCATCACAATGTTCCATGACCGTGTCATCACAATGCTCCAGAATTCTTGTCATCACAATGCTCCAGAATTCTTGTCATCACAATGTTCCATGACCGTGTCATCACAATGCTCCAGAATTCTTGTCATCACAATGTTCCATGACCGTGTCATCACAATGCTCCAGAATTCTTGTCATCACAATGCTCCAGAATTCTTGTCATCTCAATGTTCCATGACCGTGTCATCACAATGCTCCATGGCCCTTGTCATCACAATGCTCCAGAATTCTTGTCATCACAATGTTCCATGACCGTGTCATCACAATGCTCCAGAATTCTTGTCATCACAATGTTCCATGACCGTGTCATAACAATGCTCCAGAATTCTTGTCATCACAATGTTCCAGAATTCTTGTCATCACAATGCTCCAGAATTCTTGTCATCACAGTGTTCCATGACCGTGTCATCACAATGCTCCATGGCCCAGGTCACCACAATGCTCCAGATTGCTTGTCATCACAAAGTTCCATGACCGTGTCATCAAAATGCACCATGGCCCTTGTCATCACAATGCTGCAGAATTCTTGTCATCACAATGTTCCATGACCGTGTCATCACAATGCTCCATGGCCCTTGTCATCACATTGCTCCAGAATTCTTGTCATCACAATGTTCCATGACCGTGTCATCACAATGCTCCATGGCCCTTGTCATCACAATGCTCCAGATTGCTTGTCATCACAATGTTCCATGACCGTGTCATCACAATGCTCCATGGCCCTTGTCATCACAATGCTCCAGATTTCTTGTCATCACAATGTTCCATGACCGTGTCATCACAATGCTCCAGAATCCTTGTCATCACAATGTTCCATGACCGTGTCATCACAATGCTCCAGAATTCTTGTCATCACATTGTTCCATGACCGTGTCATCACAATGCTCCATGGCCCTTGTAATCACAATGCTCCAGAATTCTTGTCATCACAAGGTTCCATGACCGTGTCATCACAATGCTCCATAATTCTTCTCATCAAAATGTTCCATGACCGTGTCATCACAATGCTCCAGAATTCTTGTCATCACAATGTTCCCTGACCATGTCATCACAATGCTCCAGAATTCTTGTCATCACAATGCTCCAGAATTCTTGTCATCACAATGTTCCATGACGGTGTCATCACAATGCTCCATGGCCCTGGTCATCACAATGCTCCAGATTGCTTGTCATCACAAAGTTCCATGACCATGCCATGACAATGCACCATGGCCCTTGTCATCACGATTCTCCAGAATTCTTGTCATCACAATGTTCCATGACCGTGTCATCACAATGCTCCATGGCCCTTGTCATCACAATGCTCCAGAATTCTTGTCATCACAATGTTCCATGACCGTGTCATCACAATGCTACATGACCCTGGTCATCACAGTTCTCCATGACCTTTGTCATCACAATGCTCTATATAGTTTTTCATGACAATTCTAAATGACCACTTTAATCATTTTGCTTGCTGACCATTTTCATCACATTTCTCTATTGTCATTACAATTCCCCATGTCCCCATTCTTCACAATGCTCCATGATGCCTGTCATCACAATGCTCAATGGCTTTTGTTATCACAATGCTCCAGGACCAGTTTCATCACAATACTCCATCCCCCTTGTCATCACGGTGCACAATGAAACCTCTCATTACAATGCTCCATGACACTTGTCATCACAATGCTCCATGGCCCTTGTCTTCACAATGCTCCAGAATTCTTGTCATCACCATGTTCCATGACCATGTCATCACAATTCTCCATGGCCCTTGTCATCACAATGCGCCAGAATTCTTGTCATCACAATGTTCCATGACCGTGTCATCACAATGCTCCATGGCCCTTGTCATCACAATGCTCCAGAATTCTTGTCGTCACAATGTTCCATGACCGTGTCATCACAATGCTCCATGGCCCTTGTCATCACAATGCTCCAGAATTCTTGTCATCACAATGTTCCATGACCGTGTCATCACAATGCTCCATAATTCTTGTCATCACAATGTTCCATGACAGTGTAATCACAATGCTCCAGAATTCTTGTCATCACAATGTTCCATGACCGTGTCATCACAATGCTCCATAATTCTTGTCATCACAATATTCCATGACCGTGTCATCACAATGCTCCATGGTCCTTGTCATCACAATGCTCCAGAATTCTTGTCATCACAATGTTCCATGACCATGTCATCACAATTCTCCATGGCACTTGTAATCACAATGCTCCAGAATTCTTGTCATCACAATGTTCCATGACCGTGTCATCACAATGCTCCATGGCCCTTGTCATCACAATGCTCCAGAATTCTTGTCATCACAATGTTCCATGACCGTGTCATCACAATGCTCCATGGCCCTGGTCATCACAATGCTCCAGATTGCTTGTCATCACAAAGTTCCATGACCGTGTCATCACAATGCACCATGGCCCTTGTCATCACAATGCTCCAGAATTCTTGTCATCACAATGTTCCATGACCGTGTCATCACAATGCTCCATGGCCCTTTTCATCACAATGCTCCAGAATTCTTGTCATCACAATGTTCCATGACCGTGTCATCAAAATGCTCCAGAATTCTTGTCATCACCATGCTCCAGAATTCTTGTCATCACAATGTTCCATGACCGTGTCATCACAATGCTCCATGGCCCTGGTCATCACAATGCTCCAGATTGCTTGTCATCACAAAGTTCCATGACCGTGTCATCACATTGCACCATGGCCCTTGTCATCACAATGCTCCAGAATTCTTGTCATCACAATGTTCCATGACCTTGTCATCACAATGCTCCATGGCCCTTGTCATCACAATGCTCCAGAATTCTTGTCATCACAATGTTCCATGACCGTGTCATCACAATGCTCCATGGCCCTTGTCATCACAATGCTCCAGATTTCTTGTCATCACAATGTTCCATGATCGTCTCATCACAATGCTCCATAATACTTGTCATCAAAATGTTCCATGACCGTGTCATCACAATGCTCCAGAATTCTTGTCATCACAATGTTCCATGACCGTGTCATCACAATGCTCCAGAATTCTTGTCATCACAATGCTCCAGAATTCTTGTCATCTCAATGTTCCATGACCGTGTCATCACAATGCTCCATGGCCCTTGTCATCACAATGCTCCAGAATTCTTGTCATCACAATATTCCATGACCGTGTCATCACAATGCTCCATGGCCCTTGTCATCACAATGCTCCAGAATTCTTGTCATGACAATGTTCCATGACCGTGTCACCACAATACTCCAGAATTCTTGTCATCACAATGTTCCAGAATTCTTGTCATCACAGTGTTCCATGACCGTGTCATCACAATGTTCCAGAATTCTTGTCATCACAATGCTCCAGAATTCTTATCATCACAGTGTTCCATGACCGTGTCATCACAATGCTCCATGGCCCTGGTCACCACAATGCTCCAGATTGCTTGTCATCACAAAGTTCCATGACCGTGTCATCAAAATGCACCATGGCCCTTGTCATCACAATGCTCCAGAATTCTTGTCATCACAATGTTCCATGACCGTTTCATCACAATGCTCCATGGCCCTTGTCATCACATTGCTCCAGAATTCTTGTCATCACAATGTTCCATGACCGTGTCATCACAATGCTCCATGGCCCTTGTCATCACAATGCTCCAGATTGCTTTTCATCACAATGTTCCATGACCGTGTCATCACAATGCTCCAGAATTCTTGTCATCACAATGTTCTATGACCGTGTCATCACAATGCTCCAGAATTCTTGTCATCACAGTGTTCCATGACCGTGTCATCACAATGCTCCATGGCCCTTGTAATCACAATGCTCCAGAATTCTTGTCATCACAAGGTTCCATGACCGTGTCATCACAATGCTCCATAATTCTTGTCATCAAAATGTTCCATGACCGTGTCATCACAATGCTCCAGAATTATTGTCATCACAATGTTCCCTGACCATGTCATCACAATGCTCCAGAATTCTTGTCATCACAATGCTCCAGAATTCTTGTCATCACAATATTCAATGACCGTGTCATCACAATGCTCCAGAATTCTTGTCATCACAATGCTCCAGAATTCTTGTCATCACAATGTTCCATGACCGTGTCATCACAATGCTCCATGGCCCTGGTCATCACAATGCTCCAGATTGCTTGTCATCACAAAGTTCCATGACCGTGTCATGACAATGCACCATGGCCCTTGTCATCACGATGCTCCAGAATTCTTGTCATCACAATGTTCCATGACCGTGTCATCACAATGCTCCATGGCCCTTGTCATCACAATGTTCCAGAATTCTTGTCATCACAATGTTCCATGACCGTGTCATCAAAATGCTCCATAATTCTTGTCATCACAATGTTCCATGACCGTGTCATCACAATGCTCGAGAATTCTTGTCATCACAATGTTCCATGACCATGTCATCACAATGCTCCATGGCCCTTGTCTTCACAATGCTCCAGAATTCTTGTCATCACCATGTTCCATGACCATGTCATCACAATTCTCCCTGGCCCTTGTCATCACAATGCTCCATGGCCCTTGTCATCACAATGCGCCAGAATTCTTGTCATCACAATGTTCCATGACCGTGTCATCACAATGCTCCATGGCCCTTGTCATCACAATGCTCCAGAATTCTTGTCATCACAATGTTCCATGACCGTGTCATCACAATGCTCCATAATTCTTGTCATCACAATGTTCCATGACCGTGTCATCACAATGCTCCAGAATTCTTGTCATCACAATGTTCCATGACCGTGTCATCACAATGCTCCAGAATTCTTGTCATCACAATGTTCCATGACCGTGTCATCACAATGCTCCATAATTCTTGTCATCACAATATTCCATGACCGTGTCAGCACAATGCTCCATGGTCCTTGTCATCACAATGCTCCAGAATTCTTGTCATCACAATGTTCCATGACCATGTCATCACAATTCTCCATGGCACTTGTAATCACAATGCTCCAGAATTCTTGTCATCACAATGTTCCATGACCGTGTCATCACAATGCTCCATGGCCCTTGTCATCACAATGCTCCAGAATTCTTGTCATCACAATGTTCCATGACCGTGTCATCACAATGCTCCATGGCCCTGGTCATCACAATGCTCCAGATTGCTTGTCATCACAAAGTTCCATGACCGTGTCATCACAATGCACCATGGCCCTTGTCATCACAATGCTCCAGAATTCTTGTCATCACAATGTTCCATGACCGTGTCATCACAATGCTCCATGGTCCTTGTCATCACAATGCTCCAGAATTCTTGTCATCACAATGTTCCATGACCGTGTCATCACAATGCTCCATGGCCCTTGTAATCACAATGCTCCAGAATTCTTGTCATCACAAGGTTCCATGACCGTGTCATCACAATGCTCCATAATTCTTGTCATCAAAATGTTCCATGACCGTGTCATCACAATGCTCCAGAATTCTTGTCATCACAATGTTCCCTGACCATGTCATCACAATGCTCCAGAATTCTTGTCATCACAATGCTCCAGAATTCTTGTCATCACAATATTCCATGACCGTGTCATCACAATGCTCCAGAATTCTTGTCATCACAATGCTCCAGAATTCTTGTCATCACAATGTTCCATGACCGTGTCATCACAATGCTCCATGGCCCTGGTCATCACAATGCTCCAGATTGCTTGTCATCACAATGTTCCATGACCGTGTCATCAAAATGCTCCATAATTCTTGTCATCACAATGTTCCATGACCGTGTCATCACAATGCTCGAGAATTCTTGTCATCACAATGTTAAATGACCATGTCATCACAATGCTCCATGGCCCTTGTCTTCACAATGCTCCAGAATTCTTGTCATCACCATGTTCCATGACCATGTCATCACAATTCTCCCTGGCCCTTGTCATCACAATGCTCCATGGCCCTTGTCATCACAATGCGCCAGAATTCCTGTCATCACAATGTTCCATGACCGTGTCATCACAATGCTCCATGGCCCTTGTCATCACAATGCTCCAGAATTATTGTCATCACAATGTTCCATGACCGTGTCATCACAATGCTCCATAATTCTTGTCATCACAATGTTCCATGACCGTGTCATCACAATGCTCCAGAATTCTTGTCATCACAATGTTCCATGACCGTGTCATCACAATGCTCCAGAATTCTTGTCATCACAATGTTCCATGACCGTGTCATCACAATGCTCCATAATTCTTGTCATCACAATATTCCATGACCGTGTCATCACAATGCTCCATGGTCCTTGTCATCACAATGCTCCAGAATTCTTGTCATCACAATGTTCTATGACCATGTCATCACAATTCTCCATGGCACTTGTAATCACAATGCTCCAGAATTCTTGTCATCACAATGTTCCATGACCGTGTCATCACAATGCTCCATGGCCCTTGTCATCACAATGCTCCAGAATTCTTGTCATCACAATGTTCCATGACCGTGTCATCACAATGCTCCATGGCCCTGGTCATCACAATGCTCCAGATTGCTTGTCATCACAATGTTCCATGACCGTGTCATCACAATGCTCCATGGTCCTTGTCATCACAATGCTCCAGAATTCTTGTCATCACAATGTTCCATGACCGTGTCATCACAATGCTCCATGGCCCTTGTCATCACAATGCTCCAGATTTCTTGTCATCACAATGTTCCATGACCGTGTCATCACAATGCTCCAGAATTCTTGTCATCACAATGTTCCATGACCGTGTCATCACAATGCTCCAGAATTCTTGTCATCACAGAGTTCCATGACCGTGTCATCACATTGCTCCATGGCCCTTGTAATCACAATGCTCCAGAATTCTTGTCATCACAAGGTTCAATGACCGTGTCATCACAATGCTCCATAATTCTTGTCATCAAAATGTTCCATGACCATGTCATCACAATGTTCCCTGACCATGTCATCACAATGCTCCAGAATTCTTGTCATCACAATGCTCCAGAATTCTTGTCATCACAATGTTCCATGACCGTGTCATCACAATGCTCCAGAATTCTTGTCATCACAATGCTCCAGAATTCTTGTCATCACAATGTTCCATGACCGTGTCATCAGAATGCTCCATGGCCCTTGTCATCACAATGCTCCAGAATTCTTGTCATTACAATGTTCCATGACCGTGTCATCAAAATGCTCCATGGCCCTGGTCATCACAATGCTCCAGATTGCTTGTCATCACAAAGTTCCATGACCGTGTCATCACAAAGCACCATGGCCCTTGTCATCACAATGCTCCAGAATTCTTGTCATCACAATGTTCCATGACCATGTCATCACAATGCTCCATGGTCCTTGTCATCACAATGCTCCAGAATTCTTGTCATCACAATGTTCCATGACCATGTCATCACAATGCTCCATGGCCCTTGTCATCACAATGCTCCAGATTTCTTGTCATCACAATGTTCCATGACCGTGTCATCACAATGCTCCAGAATTCTTGTCATCACACTGTTCCATGACCGTGTCATCACAATGCTCCAGAATTCTTGTCATCACAGTGTTCCATGACCGTGTCATCACAATGCTCCATAATTCTTGTCATCAAAATGTTCCATAACCGTTTCATCAAAATGCTCCAGAATTCTTGTCATCACAATATTCCCTGACCATGTCATCACAATGCTCCAGAATTCTTGTCATCACAATGCTCCAGAATTCTTGTCATCACAATGCTCCAGAATTCTTGTCATCACAATGTTCCATGACCGTGTCATCACAATGCTCCATGGCCCTGGTCATCACAATGCTCCAGATTGCTTGTCATCACAAAGTTCCATGACCGTGTCATGACAATGCACCATGGCCCTTGTCATCACGATGCTCCAGAATTCTTGTCATCACAATGTTCCATGACCGTGTCATCACAATGCTCCATGGCCCTTGTCATCACAATGCTCCAGAATTCTTGTCATCACAATGTTCCATGACTGTGTCATCACGATGCTCCAGAATTCTTGTCATCACAATGTTCCATGACCGTGTCATCACAATGCTCCATAATTCTTGTCATCACAATGTTCCATGACCGTGTCATCACAATGCTCCAGAATTCTTGTCATCACAATGTTCCATGACCATGTCATCACAATGCTCCATGGCCCTTGTCATCACAATGCTCCAGAATTCTTGTCATCACAGTGTTCCATGACCGTGTCATCACAATGCTCCATAATTCTTGTCATCAAAATGTTCCATGACCGTTTCATCACAATGCTCCAGAATTCTTGTCATCACAATATTCCCTGACCATGTCATCACAATGCTCCAGAATTCTTGTCATCACAATGCTCCAGAATTCTTGTCATCACAATATTCCATGACCGTGTCATCACAATGCTCCAGAATTCTTGTCATCACAATGCTCCAGAATTCTTCTCATCACAATGTTCCATGACCGTGTCATCACAATGCTCCATGGCCCTGGTCATCACAATGCTCCAGATTGCTTGTCATCACAAAGTTCCATGACCGTGTCATGACAATGCACCATGGCCCTTGTCATCACGATGCTCCAGAATTCTTGTCATCACAATGTTCCATGACCGTGTCATCACAATGCTCCATGGCCCTTGTCATCACAATGCTCCAGAATTCTTGTCATCACAATGTTCCATGACTGTGTCATCACGATGCTCCAGAATTCTTGTCATCACAATGTTCCATGACCGTGTCATCACAATTCTCCATAATTCTTGTCATCACAATGTTCCATGACCGTGTCATCACAATGCTCCAGAATTCTTGTCATCACAATGTTCCATGACCATGTCATCACAATGCTCCATGGCCCTTGTCATCACAATGCTCCAGAATTCTTGTCATCACAATGTTCCATGACCGTGTCATCACAATGCTCCATAATTCTTGTCATCACAATGTTCCATGACCGTGTCATCACAATGCTACATGACCCTGGTCATCACAGTTCTCCATGACCTTTGTCATCACAATGCTCTATATAGTTTTTCATGACAATTCTAAATGACCACTTTAATCATTTTGCTTGCTGACCATTTTCATCACATTTCTCTATTGTCATTACAATTCCCCATGTCCCCATTCTTCACAATGCTCCATGATGCCTGTCATCACAATGCTCAATGGCTTTTGTTATCACAATGCTCCAGGACCAGTTTCATCACAATACTCCATCCCCCTTGTCATCACGGTGCACAATGAAACCTCTCATTACAATGCTCCATGACACTTGTCATCACAATGCTCCATGGCTCTTGTCTTCACAATGCTCCAGAATTCTTGTCATCACCATGTTCCATGACCATGTCATCACAATTCTCCATGGCCCTTGTCATCACAATGCTCCATGGCCATTGTCATCACAATGCGCCAGAATTCTTGTCATCACAATGTTCCATGACCGTGTCATCACAATGCTCCATAATTCTTGTCATCACAATGTTCCATGACCGTGTCATCACAATGCTCCAGAATTCTTGTCATCACAATGTTCCATGACCGTGTCATCACAATGCTCCATAATTCTTGTCATCACAATGTTCCATGACCGTGTCACCACAATGCTCCATAATTCTTGTCATCACAATATTCCATGACCGTATCATCACAATGCTCCATGGCCCTTGTCATCACAATGCTCCAGAATTCTTGTCATCACAATGTTCCATGACCATGTCATCACAATTCTCCATGGCACTTGAAATCACAATGCTCCAGAATTCTTGTCATCACAATGTTCCATGACCGTGTCATCACAATGCTCCATGGCCCGTGTCATCACAATGCTCCATAATTCTTGTCATCAAAATGTTCCATGACCGTTTCATCACAATGCTCCAGAATTCTTGTCATCACAATATTCCCTGACCATGTCATCACAATGTTCCAGAATTCTTGTCATCACAATGCTCCAGAATTCTTGTCATCACAATATTCCATGACCGTGTCATCACAATGCTCCAGAATTCTTGTCATCACAATGCTCCAGAATTCTTCTCATCACAATGTTCCATGACCGTGTCATCACAATGCTCCATGGCCCTGGTCATCACAATGCTCCAGATTGCTTGTCATCACAAAGTTCCATGACCGTGTCATGACAATGCACCATGGCCCTTGTCATCACGATGCTCCAGAATTCTTGTCATCACAATGTTCCATGACCGTGTCATCACAATGCTCCATGGCCCTTGTCATCACAATGCTCCAGAATTCTTGTCATCACAATGTTCCATGACTGTGTCATCACGATGCTCCAGAATTCTTGTCATCACAATGTTCCATGACCGTGTCATCACAATTCTCCATAATTCTTGTCATCACAATGTTCCATGACCGTGTCATCACAATGCTCCAGAATTCTTGTCATCACAATGTTCCATGACCATGTCATCACAATGCTCCATGGCCCTTGTCATCACAATGCTCCAGAATTCTTGTCATCACAATGTTCCATGACCGTGTCATCACAATGCTCCATAATTCTTGTCATCACAATGTTCCATGACCGTGTCATCACAATGCTACATGACCCTGGTCATCACAGTTCTCCATGACCTTTGTCATCACAATGCTCTATATAGTTTTTCATGACAATTCTAAATGACCACTTTAATCATTTTGCTTGCTGACCATTTTCATCACATTTCTCTATTGTCATTACAATTCCCCATGTCCCCATTCTTCACAATGCTCCATGATGCCTGTCATCACAATGCTCAATGGCTTTTGTTATCACAATGCTCCAGGACCAGTTTCATCACAATACTCCATCCCCCTTGTCATCACGGTGCACAATGAAACCTCTCATTACAATGCTCCATGACACATGTCATCACAATGCTCCATGGCCCTTGTCTTCACAATGCTACAGAATTCTTGTCATCACCATGTTCCATGACCATGTCATCACAATTCTCCATGGCCCTTGTCATCACAATGCTCCATGGCCATTGTCATCACAATGCGCCAGAATTCTTGTCATCACAATGTTCCATGACCGTGTCATCACAATGCTCCATAATTCTTGTCATCACAATGTTCCATGACCATGTCATCACAATGCTCCAGAATTCTTGTCATCACAATGTTCCATGACCGTGTTATCACAATGCTCCATAATTCTTGTCATCACAATGTTCCATGACCGTGTCATCACAATGCTCCATAATTCTTGTCATCACAATATTCCATGACCGTGTCATCACAATGCTCCATGGCCCTTGTCATCACAATGCTCCAGAATTCTTGTCATCACAATGTTCCATGACCATGTCATCACAATTCTCCATGGCACTTGAAATCACAATGCTCCAGAATTCTTGTCATCACAATGTTCCATGACCGTGTCATCACAATGCTCCATGGCCCTTGTCATCACAATGCTCCAGAATTCTTGTCATCACAATGTTCCATGACCGTGTCATCACATTGCTCCATGGCCCTGGTCATCACAATGCTCCAGATTGCTTGTCATCACAAAGTTCCATGACCGTGTCATCACAATGCACCATGGCCCTTGTCATCAGAATGCTCCAGAATTCTTGTCATCACAATGTTCCATGACCGTGTCATCACAATGCTCCATGGCCCTTGTCATCACAATGCTCCAGAATTCTTGTCATCACAATGTTCCATGACCGTGTCATCACAATGCTCCATGGCCCTTTTCATCACAATGCTCCAGATTTCTTGTCATCACAATGTTCCATGACCGTGTCATCACAATGCTCCAGAATTCTTGTCATCACAATGTTCCATGACCGTGTCATCACAATGCTCCAGAATTCTTGTCATCACAGTGTTCCATGACCGTGTCATCACAATGCTCCATGGCCCTTGTAATCACAATTCTCCAGAATTCTTGTCATCATAAGGTTCCATGACCGTGTCATCACAATGCTCCATAATTCTTGTCATCAAAATGTTCCATGACCGTGTCATCACAATATTCCCTGACCGTGTCATCACAATGCTCCATAATTCTTGTCATCAAAATGTTCCATGACCGTGTCATCACAATATTCCCTGACCATGTCATCACAATGCTCCAGAATTCTTCTCATCACAATGTTCCATGACCGTGTCATCACAATGCTCCATGGCCCTGGTCATCACAATGCTCCAGATTGCTTGTCATCACAAAGTTCCATGACCGTGTCATGACAATGCACCATGGCCCTTGTCATCACGATGCTCCAGAATTCTTGTCATCACAATGTTCCATGACCGTGTCATCACAATGCTCCATGGCCCTTGTCATCACAATGCTCCAGAATTCTTGTCATCACAATGTTCCATGACTGTGTCATCACGATGCTCCAGAATTCTTGTCATCACAATGTTCCATGACCGTGTCATCACAATGCTCCATAATTCTTGTCATCACAAAGTTCCATGACCGTGTCATCACAATGCTCCAGAATTCTTGTCATCACAATATTCCATGACCATGTCATCACAATGCTCCATGGCCCTTGTCATCACAATGCTCCAGAATTCTTGTCATCACAATGTTCCATGACCGTGTCATCACAATGCTCCATAATTCTTGTCATCACAATGTTCCATGACCGTGTCATCACAATGCTACATGACCCTGGTCATCACAGTTCTCCATGACCTTTGTCATCACAATGCTCTATATAGTTTTTCATGACAATTCTAAATGACCACTTTAATCATTTTGCTTGCTGACCATTTTCATCACATTTCTCTATTGTCATTACAATTCCCCATGTCCCCATTCTTCACAATGCTCCATGATGCCTGTCATCACAATGCTCAATGGCTTTTGTTATCACAATGCTCCAGGACCAGTTTCATCACAATACTCCATCCCCCTTGTCATCACGGTGCACAATGAAACCTCTCATTACAATGCTCCATGACACTTGTCATCACAATGCTCCATGGCCCTTGTCTTCACAATGCTCCAGAATTCTTGTCATCACCATGTTCCATGACCATGTCATCACAATTCTCCATGGCCCTTGTCATCACAATGCTCCATGGCCATTGTCATCACAATGCGCCAGAATTCTTGTCATCACAATGTTCCATGACCGTGTCATCACAATGCTCCATAATTCTTGTCATCACAATGTTCCATGACCGTGTCATCACAATGCTCCAGAATTCTTGTCATCACAATGTTCCATGACCGTGTCATCACAATGCTCCAGAATTCTTGTCATCACAATGTTCCATGACCGGGTCATCACAATGCTCCATAATTCTTGTCATCACAATATTCCATGACCGTGTCATCACAATGCTCCATGGCCCTTGTCATCACAATGCTCCAGAATTCTTGTCATCACAATGTTCCATGACCATGTCATCACAATTCTCCATGGCACTTGAAATCACAATGCTCCAGAATTCTTGTCATCACAATGTTCCATGACCGTGTCATCACAATGCTCCATGGCCCTTGTCATCACAATGCTCCAGAATTCTTGTCATCACAATGTTCCATGACCGTGTCATCACATTGCTCCATGGCCCTGGTCATCACAATGCTCCAGATTGCTTGTCATCACAAAGTTCCATGACCGTGTCATCACAATGCACCATGGCCCTTGTCATCAGAATGCTCCAGAATTCTTGTCATCACAATGTTCCATGACCGTGTCATCACAATGCTCCATGGCCCTTGTCATCACAATGCTCCAGAATTCTTGTCATCACAATGTTCCATGACCGTGTCATCACAATGCTCCATGGCCCTTTTCATCACAATGCTCCAGATTTCTTGTCATCACAATGTTCCATGACCGTGTCATCACAATGCTCCAGAATTCTTGTCATCACAATGTTCCATGACCGTGTCATCACAATGCTCCAGAATTCTTGTCATCACAGTGTTCCATGACCGTGTCATCACAATGCTCCATGGCCCTTGTAATCACAATTCTCCAGAATTCTTGTCATCATAAGGTTCCATGACCGTGTCATCACAATGCTCCATAATTCTTGTCATCAAAATGTTCCATGACCGTGTCATCACAATATTCCCTGACCATGTCATCACAATGCTCCAGAATTCTTGTCATCACAGTGCTCCAGAATTCTTGTCATCACAATATTCCATGACCGTGTCATCACAATGCTCCACAATTCTTGTCATCACCATGCTCCAGAATTCTTGTCATCACAATGTTCCATGACCGTGTCATCACAATGCTCCATGGCCCTGGTCATCACAATGCTCCAGATTGCTTGTCATCACAAAGTTCCATGACCGTGTCATGACAATGCACCATGGCCCTTGTCATCACGATGCTCCAGAATTCTTGTCATCACAATGTTCCATGACCGTGTCATCACAATGCTCCAGAATTCTTGTCATCACAATGTTCCATGACCATGTCATCACAATGCTCCATGGCCCTTGTCATCACAATGCTCCAGAATTCTTGTCATCACAATGTTCCATGACCGTGTCATCACAATGCTCCATAATTCTTGTCATCACAATGTTCCATGACCGTGTCATCACAATGCTACATGACCCTGGTCATCACAGTTCTCCATGACCTTTGTCATCACAATGCTCTATATAGTTTTTCATGACAATTCTAAATGACCACTTTAATCATTTTGCTTGCTGACCATTTTCATCACATTTCTCTATTGTCATTACAATTCCCCATGTCCCCATTCTTCACAATGCTCCATGATGCCTGTCATCACAATGCTCAATGGCTTTTGTTATCACAATGCTCCTGGACCAGTTTCATCACAATACTCCATCCCCCTTGTCATCACGGTGCACAATGAAACCTCTCATTACAATGCTCCATGACACTTGTCATCACAATGCTCCATGGCCCTTGTCTTCACAATGCTCCAGAATTCTTGTCATCACCATGTTCCATGACCATGTCATCACAATTCTCCATGGCCCTTGTCATCACAATGCTCCATGGCCCTTGTCATCACAATGCTCCAGAATTCTTGTCATCACAATGTTCCATGACCGTGTCATCACAATGCTCCATGGCCCTTGTCATCACAATGCTCCATAATTCTTGTCATCACAATGTTCCATGACCGTGTCATCACAATGCTCCAGAATTCTTGTCATCACAATGTTCCATGACCATGTCATCACAATGCACCATGAACCTTGTCACCACAATGCTCCAGAATTCTTGTCATCACAATGTTCCATGACCGTGTCATCACAATGCTCCATAATTCTTGTCATCACAATGTTCCATTAACGTGTCATCACAATGCTCCAGAATTCTTGTCATCACAATGTTCCATGACCATGTCATCACAATGCTCCATGGCCCTTGTCATCACAATGCTCCAGAATTCTTGTCATCACAATGTTCCATGACCGTGTCATCACAATGCTCCATAATTCTTGTCATCACAATGTTCCATGACCGTGTCATCACAATGCTACATGACCCTGGTCATCACAGTTCTCCATGACCTTTGTCATCACAATGCTCTATATAGTTTTTCATGACAATTCTAAATGACCACTTTAATCATTTTGCTTGCTGACCATTTTCATCACATTTCTCTATTGTCATTACAATTCCCCATGTCCCCATTCTTCACAATGCTCCATGATGCCTGTCATCACAATGCTCAATGGCTTTTGTTATCACAATGCTCCAGGACCAGTTTCATCACAATACTCCATCCCCCTTGTCATCACGGTGCACAATGAAACCTCTCATTACAATGCTCCATGACACTTGTCATCACAATGCTCCATGGCCCTTGTCTTCACAATGCTCCAGAATTCTTGTCATCACCATGTTCCATGACCATGTCATCACAATTCTCCATGGCCCTTGTCATCACAATGCTCCATGGCCATTGTCATCACAATGCGCCAGAATTCTTGTCATCACAATGTTCCATGACCGTGTCATCACAATGCTCCATAATTCTTGTCATCACAATGTTCCATGACCGTGTCATCACAATGCTCCAGAATTCTTGTCATCACAATGTTCCATGACCGTGTCATCACAATGCTCCATAATTCTTGTCATCACAATGTTCCATGACCGGGTCATCACAATGCTCCATAATTCTTGTCATCACAATATTCCATGACCGTGTCATCACAATGCTCCATGGCCCTTGTCATCACAATGCTCCAGAATTCTTGTCATCACAATGTTCCATGACCATGTCATCACAATTCTCCATGGCACTTGAAATCACAATGCTCCAGAATTCTTGTCATCACAATGTTCCATGACCGTGTCATCACAATGCTCCATGGCCCTTGTCATCACAATGCTCCAGAATTCTTGTCATCACAATGTTCCATGACCGTGTCATCACATTGCTCCATGGCCCTGGTCATCACAATGCTCCAGATTGCTTGTCATCACAAAGTTCCATGACCGTGTCATCACAATGCACCATGGCCCTTGTCATCAGAATGCTCCAGAATTCTTGTCATCACAATGTTCCATGACCGTGTCATCACAATGCTCCATGGCCCTTGTCATCACAATGCTCCAGAATTCTTGTCATCACAATGTTCCATGACCGTGTCATCACAATGCTCCATGGCCCTTTTCATCACAATGCTCCAGATTTCTTGTCATCACAATGTTCCATGACCGTGTCATCACAATGCTCCAGAATTCTTGTCATCACAATGTTCCATGACCGTGTCATCACAATGCTCCAGAATTCTTGTCATCACAGTGTTCCATGACCGTGTCATCACAATGCTCCATGGCCCTTGTAATCACAATTCTCCAGAATTCTTGTCATCATAAGGTTCCATGACCGTGTCATCACAATGCTCCATAATTCTTGTCATCAAAATGTTCCATGACCGTGTCATCACAATATTCCCTGACCATGTCATCACAATGCTCCAGAATTCTTGTCATCACAGTGCTCCAGAATTCTTGTCATCACAATATTCCATGACCGTGTCATCACAATGCTCCACAATTCTTGTCATCACCATGCTCCAGAATTCTTGTCATCACAATGTTCCATGACCGTGTCATCACAATGCTCCATGGCCCTGGTCATCACAATGCTCCAGATTGCTTGTCATCACAAAGTTCCATGACCGTGTCATGACAATGCACCATGGCCCTTGTCATCACGATGCTCCAGAATTCTTGTCATCACAATGTTCCATGACCGTGTCATCACAATGCTCCAGAATTCTTGTCATCACAATGTTCCATGACCATGTCATCACAATGCTCCATGGCCCTTGTCATCACAATGCTCCAGAATTCTTGTCATCACAATGTTCCATGACCGTGTCATCACAATGCTCCATAATTCTTGTCATCACAATGTTCCATGACCGTGTCATCACAATGCTACATGACCCTGGTCATCACAGTTCTCCATGACCTTTGTCATCACAATGCTCTATATAGTTTTTCATGACAATTCTAAATGACCACTTTAATCATTTTGCTTGCTGACCATTTTCATCACATTTCTCTATTGTCATTACAATTCCCCATGTCCCCATTCTTCACAATGCTCCATGATGCCTGTCATCACAATGCTCAATGGCTTTTGTTATCACAATGCTCCTGGACCAGTTTCATCACAATACTCCATCCCCCTTGTCATCACGGTGCACAATGAAACCTCTCATTACAATGCTCCATGACACTTGTCATCACAATGCTCCATGGCCCTTGTCTTCACAATGCTCCAGAATTCTTGTCATCACCATGTTCCATGACCATGTCATCACAATTCTCCATGGCCCTTGTCATCACAATGCTCCATGGCCCTTGTCATCACAATGCTCCAGAATTCTTGTCATCACAATGTTCCATGACCGTGTCATCACAATGCTCCATGGCCCTTGTCATCACAATGCTCCATAATTCTTGTCATCACAATGTTCCATGACCGTGTCATCACAATGCTCCAGAATTCTTGTCATCACAATGTTCCATGACCATGTCATCACAATGCACCATGAACCTTGTCACCACAATGCTCCAGAATTCTTGTCATCAAAATGTTCCATGACCATGTCATCACAATGCTACATGGCCCTTGTCATCACAATGCTCCAGAATTCTTGTCATCACAATGTTCCATGACCGTGTCATCACAATGCTCCAGAATTCTTGTCATCACAATGTTCCATGACCGTGTCATCACAGTGCTCCATAATTCTTGTCATCACAATGTTCCATGACCGTGTCATCACAATGCTCCATGGCCCTTGTCATCACAATGCTCCAGAATTCTTGTCATCACAATGTTCCATGACCATGTCATCACAATTCTCCATGGCCCTTGTCATCACAATGCTCCAGAATTCTTGTCATCACAATGTTCCATAACCGTGTCATCACAATGCTCCAGAATTCTTGTCATCACAATGTTCCATGACCATGTCATCACAATGCTCCATGGCCCTTGTCATCACAATGCTCCAGAATTCTTGTCATCACAATGTTCCAAGATCGTGTCATCACAATGCTCCATAATTCTTGTCATCACAATGTTCCATGACCGTGTCATCACAATGCTACATGACCCTGGTCATCACAGTTCTCCATGACTTTTGTCATCACAATGCTCTATATAGTTTTTCATGACAATTCTAAATGACCACTTTAATCATTTTGCTTGCTGACCATTTTCATCACATTTCTCTATTGTCATTACAATTCCCCTTGTCCCCATTCTTCACAATGCTCCATGATGCCTGTCATCACAATGCTCAATGGCTTTTTTTATCACAATGCTCCAGGACCAGTTTCATCACAATACTCCATCCCCCTTGTCATCACGGTGCACAATGAAACCTCTCATTACAATGCTCCATGGCCCTTGTCATCACAATGCTCCATGGCCCTTGTCATCACAATGCTCCAGAATTCTTGTCATCACAATGTTCCATGACCGTGTCATCACAATGCTCCATGGCCCTTGTCATCACAATGCTCCAGAATTCTTGTCATCACAATGTTCCATGACCGTGTCATCACAATGCTCCATAATTCGTGTCATCACAATGTTCCATGACCGTGTCATCACAATGCTCCATAATTCTTGTCATCACAATGTTCCATGAACGTGTCATCACAATGCTCCATAATTCTTGTCATCACAATATTCCATGACCGTGTCATCACAATGCTCCATGGCCCTTGTCATCACAATGCTCCAGAATTCTTGTCATCACAATGTTCCATGACCATGTCATCACAATTCTCCATGGCACTTGAAATCACAATGCTCCAGAATTCTTGTCATCACAATGTTCCATGACCGTGTCATCACAATGCTCCATGGCCCTTGTCATCACAATGCTCCAGAATTCTTGTCATCACAATGTTCCATGACCGTGTCATCACAATGCTCCATGGCCCTGGTCATCACAATGCTCCATAATTCTTGTCATCACAATGTTCCATGACCGTGTCATCACAATGCTACATGACCCTTGTCATCACAGTTCTCCATGACCTTTGTCATCACAATGCTCTATGTAGTTTTTCATGACAATTCTAAATGACCACTTTAAACATTTTGCTTGCTGATCATTTTCATCACATTTCTCTATTGTCATTACAATTCCCCATGTCCCCATTCTTCACAATGCTCCATGATGCCTGTCATCACAATGCTCAATGGCTTTTGTTATCACAATGCTCCAGGACCAGTTTCATCACAATACTCCATCCCCCTTCTCATCACGGTGCACAATGAAACCTCTCATTACAATGCTCCATGACACTTGTCATCACAATGCTCCATGGCCCTTGTCTTCACAATGCTCCAGAATTCTTGTCATCACCATGTTCCATGACCATGTCATCACAATTCTCCATGGCCCTTGTCATCACAATGCTCCATGGCCCTTATCATCACAGTGCTCCAGAATTCTTGTCATCACAATGTTCCATGACCGTGTCATCACAATGCTCCATGGCCCTTGTCATCACAATGCTCCAGAATTCTTGTCATCACAATGTTCCATGACCGTGTCATCACAATGCTCCATGGCCCTTGTCATCACAATGCTCCATAATTCTTGTCATCACAATGTTCCATGACCGTGTCATCACAATGCTCCAGAATTCTTGTCATCACAATGTTCCATGACCGTGTCATCACAATGCTCCAGAATTCTTGTCATCACAATGTTCCATGACCATGTCATCACAATGCACCATGACCCTTGTCACCACAATGCTCCAGAATTCTTGTCATCACAATGTTCCATGACCGTGTCATCACAATGCTACATGGCCCTTGTCATCACAATGCTCCAAAATTCTTGTCATCACAATGTTCCATGACCGTGTCATCACAATGCTCCAGAATTCTTGTCATCACAATGTTCCATGACCGTGTCATCACAATGCTCCATAATTCTTGTCATCACAATGTTCCATGACCGTGTCATCACAATGCTCCATGGCCCTTGTCATCACAATGCTCCAGAATTCTTGTCATCACAATGTTCCATGACCGTGTCATCACAATGCTCCATGGCCCTTGTCATCACAATGCTCCAGAATTCTTGTAATCACAATGTTCCATGACTGTGTCATCACAATGCTCCATGGCCCTTGTCATCACAATGCTCCAGAATTCTTGTCATCACAATGTTCCATGACCATGTCATCACAATGCTCCATGGCCCTTGTCATAACAATGCTCCAGAATTCTTGTCATCACAATGTTCCATGACCGTGTCATCACAATGCTGCATGGCCCTGGTCATCACAATGCTCCAGATTGCTTGTCATCACAAAGTTCCATGACCGTGTCATGACAATGCACCATGGCCCTTGTCATCACGATGCTCCAGAATTCTTGTCATCACAATGTTCCATGACCGTGTCATCACAATGCTCCATGGCCCTTGTCATCACAATGCTCCAGAATTCTTGTCATCACAATGTTCCATGACCGTGTCATCACAATGCTCCATAATTCTTGTCATCACAATGTTCCATGACCGTGTCATCACAATGCTCCATAATTCTTGTCATCACAATGTTCCATGACCGTGTCATCACAATGCTACATGACCCTGGTCATCACAGTTCTCCATGACCTTTGTCATCACAATGCTCTATATAGTTTTTCATGACAATTCTAAATGACCACTTTAATCATTTTGCTTGCTGACCATTTTCATCACATTTCTCTATTGTCATTACAATTCCCCATGTCCCCATTCTTTACAATGCTCCATGATGCCTGTCATCACAATGCTCAATGGCTTTTGTTATCACAATGCTCCAGGACCAGTTTCATCACAATACTCCATCCCCCTTGTCATCACGTTGCACAATGAAACCTCTCATTACAATGCTCCATGACACTTGTCATCACAATGCTCCATGGCCCTTGTCTTCACAATGCTCCAGAATTCTTGTCATCACCATGTTCCATGACCATGTCATCACAATTCTCCATGGCCCTTGTCATCACAATGCTCCATGGCCCTTGTCTTCACAATGCTCCAGAATTCTTGTCATCACAATGTTCCATGACCGTGTCATCACAATGCCCCATGGCCCTTGTCATCACAATGCTCCAGAATTCTTGTCATCACAATGTTCCATGACCGTGTCATCAAAATGCTCCATAATTCTTGTCATCACAATGTTCCATGACCGTGTCATCACAATGCTCCATAATTCGTGTCATCACAATGTTCCATGACCGTGTCATCACAATGCTCCATAATTCTTGTCATCACAATGTTCCATGAACGTGTCATCACAATGCTCCATAATTCTTGTCATCACAATATTCCATGACCGTGTCATCACAATGCTCCATGGCCCTTGTCATCACAATGCTGCAGAATTCTTGTCATCACAATGTTCCATGACCATGTCATCACAATTCTCCATGGCACTTGAAATCACAATGCTCCAGAATTCTTGTCATCACAATGTTCCATGACCGTGTCATCACAATGCTCCATGGCCCTTGTCATCACAATGCTCCAGAATTCTTGTCATCACAATGTTCCATGACCGTGTCATCACAATGCTCCATGGCCCTGGTCATCACAATGCTCCAGATTGCTTGTCATCACAAAGTTCCATGACCGTGTCATCACAATGCACCATGGCCCTTGTCATCAGAATGCTCCAGAATTCTTGTCATCACAATGTTCCATGACCGTGTCATCACAATGCTCCATGGCCCTTTTCATCACAATGCTCCAGATTTCTTGTCATCACAATGTTCCATGACCGTGTCATCACAATGCTCCAGAATTCTTGTCATCACAATGTTCCATGACTGTGTCATCACAATGCTCCAGAATTCTTGTCATCACAGTGTTCCATGACCGTGTCATCACAATATTCCCTGACCATGTCATCACAATTCTCCAGAATTCTTGTCATCACAATGCTCCAGAATTCTTATCATCACAATGTTCCATGACCGTGTCATCACAATGCTCCAGAATTCTTGTCATCATAATGCTCCAGAATTCTTGTCATCACAATGTTCCATGACCGTGTCATCACAATGCTCCATGGCCCTTGTCATCACAATGCTCCAGATTGCTTGTCATCACAAAGTTCCATGACCGTGTCATAACAATGCACCATGGCCCTTGTCATCACGATGCTCCAGAATTCTTGTCATCACAATGTTCCATGACCGTGTCATCACAGTGCTCCATGGCCCTTGTCATCACAATGCTCCAGAATTCTTGTCATCACAATGTTCCATGACCGTGTCATCACAATGCTCCATATTTCTTGTCATCACAATGTTCCATGAACGTGTCATCACAATGCTACATGACCCTGGTCATCACAGTTCTCCATGACCTTTGTCATCACAATGCTCTATATAGTTTTTCATGACAATTCTAAATGACCACTTTAATCACTTTGCTTGCTGACCATTTTCATCACATTTCTCTATTGTCATTACAATTCCCCATGTCCCCATTCTTCACAATGCTCCATGATGCCTGTCATCACAATGCTTAATGGCTTTTGTTATCACAATGCTCCAGGACCAGTTTCAGCACAATACTCCATCCCCCTTGTCATCACGGTGCACAATGAAACCTCTCATTACAATGCTCCATGACACTTGTCATCACAATGCTCCATGGCCCTTGTCTTCACAATGCTCCAGAATTCTTGTCATCACCATGTTCCATGACCATGTCATCACAATTCTCCATGGACCTTGTCATCACAATGCTCCATGGCCCTTGTCATCACAATGCTCCAGAATTCTTGTCATCACAATGTTCCATGACCGTGTCATCACAATGCTCCATGGCCCTTGTCATCACAATGCTCCATAATTCTTGTCATCACAATGTTCAATGACCGTGTCATCACAATGCTCCAGAAATCTTGTCATCACAATGTTCCATGACCATGTCATCACAATGCACCATGACCCTTGTCACCACAATGGTCCAGAATTCTTGTCATCACAATGTTCGATGACCGTGTCATCACAATGCTCCATGGCCCTTGTCATCACAATGCTCCAGAATTCTTGTCATCACAATGTTCCATGACCGTGTCATCACAATGCTCCAGAATTCTTGTCATCACAATGTTCCATGACCATGTCATCACAATGCTCCATAATTCTTGTCATCACAATGTTCCATGACCGTGTCATCACAATGCTCCATGGCCCTTGTCATCACAATGCTCCAGAATTCTTGTCATCACAATGTTCCATGACCATGTAATCACAATGCTCCATGGCCCTGGTCATCACAATGCTCCAGAATTCTTGTCATCACAATGTTCCATGACCGTGTCATCACAATGCTCCATGGCCCTTGTCATCACAATGCTCCAGAATTCTTGTCATCACAATGTTCCATGACCGTGTCATCACAATGCTCCATGGCCCTGGTCATCACAATGCTCCAGATTGCTTGTCATCAGAAAGTTCCATGACCGTGTCATCACAATGCACCATGGCCCTTGTCATCACAATGCTCCAGAATTCTTGTCATCACAATGTTCCATGACCGTGTCATCACAATGCTCCATGGTCCTTGTCATCACAATGCTCCAGAATCCTTGTCATCACAATGATCCATGACCGTGTCATCACAATGCACCATGGCCCTTTTCATCACAATGCTCCAGAATTCTTGTCATCACAATGTTCCATGACCGTGTCATCACAATGCTCCATAATTTTTGTCATCACACTGTTCCATGACCGTGTCATCACAATGCTACATGACCCTGGCCTTCACAGTTCTCCATGACCTTTGTCATCACAATGCTCTATGTAGTTTTTCATGACAATTCTAAATGACCACTTTAATCACTTTGCTTGCTGACCATTTTCATCACATTTCTCTATTGTCATTACAATTTCCCATGACCCCTTTCTTCACAGTGCTCCATGATGCCTGTCATCACAATGCTCAATGTCTTTTGTTATCACAATGCTCCAGGACCAGTTTCATCACAATACTCTATCCCCCTTGTCATCACGGTGCACAATGAAACCTCTCATTACAATGCTCCATGACACTTGTCATCACAATGCTCCATGGCCCTTGTCATCACAATGCTCCAGATTGTTGTCATCACAAAGTTCCGTGACCATGTCATCACAATGCACCATGGCCCTTGTCATCACAATGCTGCAGAATTCTTTTCATCACAATGTTCCATGACCGTGTCATCACAATGCTCCATGGCCCTTGTCATCACAATGCTCCATAATTCTTGTCATCACAATGTTCCATGACCGTGTCATCACAATGCTCCATTTCCCTTGTCATCACAATGCTCCAGAATTCTTGTCATCACAATGTTCCATGACCGTGTCATCACAATGCTCCATAATTCTTGTCATCAAAATGTTCCATGACCGTGTCATCACAATGCTCCAGAATTCTTGTCATCACAATGTTCCATGACCGTGTCATCACAATGTTCCAGAATTCTTGTCATCACAATGCTCCAGATTTCTTGTCATCACAATGTTCCATGACCGTGTCATCACAATGCTCCATGGCCCTGGTCACCACAATGCTCCAGATTGCTTGTCATCACAAAGTTCCATGACCGTGTCATCACAATGCACCATGGCCCTTGTCATCACAATGCTCCAGAATTCTTGTCATCACAAAGATCCATGACTGTGTCATCAAAATGCACCATGGCCCTTGTCATCACAATGTTCCAGAATTCTTGTCATCACAATGTTCCATGACCGTGTCATCACAATGCTCCATGGCCCTTGTCATCACAATGCTCCAGAATTCTTGTCATCACAATGTTCCATGACCGTGTCATCACAATGCTCCATAATTCTTGTCATCACAATGTTCCATGACCGTGTCATCACAATGCTCCATAATTCTTGTCATCACAATGTTCCATGTCCGTGTTATCACAATGCTCCATAATTCTTCTCATCACAATGTTCCATGACCGTGTCATCACAATGCTCCATAATTCTTGTCATCACAATGTTCCATGACCATGTCATCACAATGCTCCATAATTCTTGTCATCACAATGTTCCATGACCGTGTCATCACAATGCTCCATGGCCCTTGTCATCACAATGCTCCAGAATTCTTGTCATCACAATGTTCCATGACCATGTAATCACAATGCTCCATGGCCCTGGTCATCACAATGCTCCAGAATTCTTGTCATCACAATGTTCCATGACCGTGTCATCACAATGCTCCATGGCCCTTGTCATCACAATGCTCCAGAATTCTTGTCATCACAATGTTCCATGACCGTGTCATCACAATGCTCCATGGCCCTGGTCATCACAATGCTCCAGATTGCTTGTCATCAGAAAGTTCCATGACCGTGTCATCACAATGCACCATGGCCCTTGTCATCACAATGCTCCAGAATTCTTGTCATCACAATGTTCCATGACCGTGTCATCACAATGCTCCATGGTCCTTGTCATCACAATGCTCCAGAATCCTTGTCATCACAATGATCCATGACCGTGTCATCACAATGCTCCATGGCCCTTGTCATCACAATGCACCAGATTTCTTGTCATCACAATGTTCCATGACCGTGTCATCACAATGCTCCATAATTTTTGTCATCACACTGTTCCATGACCGTGTCATCACAATGCTACATGACCCTGGCCTTCACAGTTCTCCATGACCTTTGTCATCACAATGCTCTATGTAGTTTTTCATGACAATTCTAAATGACCACTTTAATCACTTTGCTTGCTGACCATTTTCATCACATTTCTCTATTGTCATTACAATTTCCCATGACCCCTTTCTTCACAGTGCTCCATGATGCCTGTCATCACAATGCTCAATGTCTTTTGTTATCACAATGCTCCAGGACCAGTTTCATCACAATACTCTATCCCCCTTGTCATCACGGTGCACAATGAAACCTCTCATTACAATGCTCCATGACACTTGTCATCACAATGCTCCATGGCCCTTGTCATCACAATGCTCCAGATTGTTGTCATCACAAAGTTCCGTGACCATGTCATCACAATGCACCATGGCCCTTGTCATCACAATGCTGCAGAATTCTTTTCATCACAATGTTCCATGACCGTGTCATCACAATGCTCCATGGCCCTTGTCATCACAATGCACCAGAATTCTGGTCATCACAATGTTCCATGATCGTGTCATCACAATGCTCCATGGCTCTTGTCATCACAATGCTCCAGAATTCTTGTCATCACAATGTTCCATGACCGTGTCATCACAATGCTCCATTTCCCTTGTCATCACAATGCCCCAGAATTCTTGTCATCACAATGTTCCATGACCGTGTCATCACAATGCTCCATAATTCTTGTCATCAAAATGTTCCATGACCGTGTCATCACAATGCTCCAGAATTCTTGTCATCACAATGTTCCATGACCGTGTCATCAAAATGTTCCAGAATTCTTGTCATCACAATGCTCCAGATTTCTTGTCATCACAATGTTCCATGACCGTGTCATCACAATGCTCCATGGCCCTGGTCACCACAATGCTCCAGATTGCTTGTCATCACAAAGTTCCATGACCGTGTCATCACAATGCACCAAGGCCCTTGTCATCACAATGCTCCAGAATTCTTGTCATCACAAAGTTCCATGACTGTGTCATCAAAATGCACCATGGCCCTTGTCATCACAATGTTCCAGAATTCTTGTCATCACAATGTTCCATGACCGTGTCATCACAATGCTCCATGGCCCTTGTCATCACAATGCTCCAGAATTCTTGTCATCACAATGTTCCATGACCGTGTCATCACAATGCTCCATAATTCTTGTCATCACAATGTTCCATGACCGTGTCATCACAATGCTCCATAATTCTTGTCATCACAATGTTCCATGTCCGTGTCATCACAATGCTCCATAATTCTTCTCATCACAATGTTCCATGACCGTGTCATCACAATGCTCCATAATTCTTGTCATCACAATATTCCATGACCGTGTCATCACAATGCTCCATGGCCCTTGTCATCACAATGCTCCAGAATTCTTCTCATCACAATGTTCCATGACCATGTCATCACAATTCTCCATGGCACTTGTAATCACAATGCTCCAGAATTCTTGTCATCACAATCTTCCATGACCGTGTCATCACAATGCTCCATGGGCCTTGTCATCACAATGCTCCAGAATTCTTGTCATCACAATATTCCATGACCGTGTCATCACAATGCTCCATAATTCTTGTCATCACAATGTTCCATGAACGTGTCATCACAATGCTCCATAATTCTTGTCATCACAATATTCCATGACCGTGTCATCACAATGCTCCATGGCCCTTGTCATCACAATGCTCCAGAATTCTTGTCATCACAATGTTCCATGACCGGTGTCGTCACAATGCTCCATGGCCCTTGTCATCACAATGCTCCAGATTGTTGTCATCACAAAGTTCCGTGACCATGTCATCACAATGCACCATGGCCCTTGTCATCACAATGCTGCAGAATTCTTTTCATCACAATGTTCCATGACCGTGTCATCACAATGCTCCATGGCCCTTGTCATCACAATGCACCAGAATTCTGGTCATCACAATGTTCCATGATCGTGTCATCACAATGCTCCATGGCTCTTGTCATCACAATGCTCCAGAATTCTGGTCATCACAATGTTCCATGACCGTGTCATCACAATGCCCCATAATTCTTGTCATCACAATGTTCCATGACCGTGTCATCACAATGCTACATGACCCTGGTCATCACAGTTCTCCATGACCATTGTCATCACAATGCTCTATATAGTTTTTCATGACAATTCTAAAAGACCACTTTAATCACTTTGCTTGCTGACAATTTCATCACATTTCTCTATCGTCATTATAATTCCCCATGACCACTTTCTTCACAATGCTCCATGATGCCTGTCATCACAATGCTCAATGGCTTTTGTTATCACAATGCTCCAGGACCAGTTTCATCACAATACTCCATCCCCCTTGTCATCACGGTGCACAATGAAAAGTTTCATTACAATGCTCCATGACACATGTCATCACAATGCTCCAGAATTCTTGTCATCACAATGTTCCATGACCGTGTCATCAGAATGCTCCATGGCCCTTGTCATCACAATGCTCCAGAATTCTTGTCATCACAATGTTCCATGACCGTGTCATCACAATGCTCCATGGTCCTTGTCATCACAATGCTCCAGAATTCTTGTCATCACAATGTTCCATGACCATGTCATCACAATGCTCCATGGCCCTTGTCATCACAATGCTCCAGATTTCTTGTCATCACAATGTTCCATGACCGTGTCATCACAATGCTCCAGAATTCTTGTCATCACACTGTTCCATGACCGTTTCATCACAATGCTCCAGAATTCTTGTCATCACAGTGTTCCATGACCGTGTCATCACAATGCTCCATAATTCTTGTCATCAAAATGTTCCATAATCGTTTCATCACAATGCTCCAGAATTCTTGTCATCACAATATTCCCTGACCATGTCATCTCAATGCTCCAGAATTCTTGTCATCACAATGCTCCAGAATTCTTGTCATCACAATGCTCCAGAATTCTTGTCATCACAATGTTCCATGACCGTGTCATCACAATGCTCCATGGCCCAGGTCATCACAATGCTCCAGATTGCTTGTCATCACAAAGTTCCATGACCGTGTCATGACAATGCACCATGGCCCTTGTCATCACGATGCTCCAGAATTCTTGTCATCACAATGTTCCATGACCGTGTCATCACAATGCTCCATGGCCCTTGTCATCACAATGCTCCAGAATTCTTGTCATCACAATGTTCCATGACTGTGTCATCACGATGCTCCAGAATTCTTGTCATCACAATGTTCCATGACCGTGTCATCACAATGCTCCATAATTCTTGTCATCACAATGTTCCATGACCGTGTCATCCCAATGCTCCAGAATTCTTGTCATCACAATGTTCCATGACCATGTCATCACAATGCTCCATGGCCCTTGTCATCACAATGCTCCAGAATTCTTGTCATCACAGTGTTCCATGACCGTGTCATCACAATGCTCCATAATTCTTGTCATCAAAATGTTCCATGACCGTTTCATCACAATGCTCCAGAATTCTTGTCATCACAATATTCCCTGACCATGTCATCACAATGCTCCAGAATTCTTGTCATCACAATGCTCCAGAATTCTTGTCATCACAATATTCCATGACCGTGTCATCACAATGCTCCAGAATTCTTGTCATCACAATGCTCCAGAATTCTTCTCATCACAATGTTCCATGACCGTGTCATCACAATGCTCCATGGCCCTGGTCATCACAATGCTCCAGATTGCTTGTCATCACAAAGTTCCATGACCGTGTCATGACAATGCACCATGGCCCTTGTCATCACGATGCTCCAGAATTCTTGTCATCACAATGTTCCATGACCGTGTCATCACAATGCTCCATGGCCCTTGTCATCACAATGCTCCAGAATTCTTGTCATCACAATGTTCCATGACTGTGTCATCACGATGCTCCAGAATTCTTGTCATCACAATGTTCCATGACCGTGTCATCACAATGCTCCATAATTCTTGTCATCACAATGTTCCATGACCGTGTCATCACAATGCTCCAGAATTCTTGTCATCACAATGTTCCATGACCATGTCATCACAATGCTCCATGGCCCTTGTCATCACAATGCTCCAGAATTCTTGTCATCACAATATTCCATGACCGTGTCATCACAATGCTCCATAATTCTTGTCATCACAATGTTCCATGACCGTGTCATCACAATGCTACATGACCCTGGTCATCACAGTTCTCCATGACCTTTGTCATCACAATGCTCTATATAGTTTTTCATGACAATTCTAAATGACCACTTTAATCATTTTGCTTGCTGACCATTTTCATCACATTTCTCTATTGTCATTACAATTCCCCATGTCCCCATTCTTCACAATGCTCCATGATGCCTGTCATCACAATGCTCAATGGCTTTTGTTATCACAATGCTCCAGGACCAGTTTCATCACAATACTCCATCCCCCTTGTCATCACGGTGCACAATGAAACCTCTCATTACAATGCTCCATGACACTTGTCATCACAATGCTCCATGGCCCTTGTCTTCACAATGCTCCAGAATTCTTGTCATCACCATGTTCCATGACCATGTCATCACAATTCTCCATGGCCCTTGTCATCACAATGCTCCATGGCCATTGTCATCACAATGCGCCAGAATTCTTGTCATCACAATGTTCCATGACCGTGTCATCACAATGCTCCATAATTCTTGTCATCACAATGTTCCATGACCGTGTCATCACAATGCTCCAGAATTCTTGTCATCACAATGTTCCATGACCGTGTCATCACAATGCTCCATAATTCTTGTCATCACAATGTTCCATGACCGTGTCATCACAATGCTCCATAATTCTTGTCATCACAATATTCCATGACCGTGTCATCACAATGCTCCATGGCCCTTGTCATCACAATGTTCCGTGACCATGTCATCACAATTCTCCATGGCACTTGAAATCACAATGCTCCAGAATTCTTGTCATCACAATGTTCCATGACCGTGTCATCACAATGCTCCATGGCCCTTGTCATCACAATGCTCCAGAATTCTTGTCATCACAATGTTCCATGACCGTGTCATCACATTGCTCCATGGCCCTGGTCATCACAATGCTCCAGATTGCTTGTCATCACAAAGTTCCATGACCGTGTCATCACAATGCACCATGGCCCTTGTCATCAGAATGCTCCAGAATTCTTGTCATCACAATGTTCCATGACCGTGTCATCACAATGCTCCATGGCCCTTGTCATCACAATGCTCCAGAATTCTTGTCATCACAATGTTCCATGACCGTGTCATCACAATGCTCCATGGCCCTTTTCATCACAATGCTCCAGATTTCTTGTCATCACAATGTTCCATGACCGTGTCATCACAATGCTCCAGAATTCTTGTCATCACAATGTTCCATGACCGTGTCATCACAATGCTCCAAAATTCTTGTCATCACAGTGTTCCATGACCATGTCATCACAATGCTCCATGGCCCTTGTAATCACAATTCTCCAGAATTCTTGTCATCATAAGGTTCCATGACCGTGTCATCACAATATTCCCTGACCGTGTCATCACAATGCTCCATAATTCTTGTCATCAAAATGATCCATGACCGTGTCATCACAATATTCCCTGACCATGTCATCACAATGCTCCAGAATTCTTCTCATCACAATGTTCCATGACCGTGTCATCACAATGCTCCATGGCCCTGGTCATCACAATGCTCCAGATTGCTTGTCATCACAAAGTTCCATGACCGTGTCATGACAATGCACCATGGCCCTTGTCATCACGATGCTCCAGAATTCTTGTCATCACAATGTTCCATGACCGTGTCATCACAATGCTCCATGGCCCTTGTCATCACAATGCTCCAGAATTCTTGTCATCACAATGTTCCATGACTGTGTCATCACGATGCTCCAGAATTCTTGTCATCACAATGTTCCATGACCGTGTCATCACAATGCTCCATAATTCTTGTCATCACAATGTTCCATGACCGTGTCATCACAATGCTCCAGAATTCTTGTCATCACAATGTTCCATGACCATGTCATCACAATGCTCCATGGCCCTTGTCATCACAATGCTCCAGAATTCTTGTCATCACAATGTTCCATGACCGTGTCATCACAATGCTCCATAATTCTTGTCATCACAATGTTCCATGACCGTGTCATCACAATGCTACATGACCCTGGTCATCACAGTTCTCCATGACCTTTGTCATCACAATGCTCTATATAGTTTTTCATGACAATTCTAAATGACCACTTTAATCATTTTGCTTGCTGACCATTTTCATCACATTTCTCTATTGTCATTACAATTCCCCATGTCCCCATTCTTCACAATGCTCCATGATGCCTGTCATCACAATGCTCAATGGCTTTTGTTATCACAATGCTCCAGGACCAGTTTCATCACAATACTCCATCCCCCTTGTCATCACGGTGCACAATGTAACCTCTCATTACAATGCTCCATGACACTTGTCATCACAATGCTCCATGGCCCTTGTCTTCACAATGCTCCAGAATTCTTGTCATCACCATGTTCCATGACCATGTCATCACAATTCTCCATGGCCCTTGTCATCACAATGCTCCATGGCCATTGTCATCACAATGCGCCAGAATTCTTGTCATCACAATGTTCCATGACCGTGTCATCACAATGCTCCATAATTCTTGTCATCACAATGTTCCATGACCGTGTCATCACAATGCTCCAGAATTCTTGTCATCACAATGTTCCATGACCGTGTCATCACAATGCTCCATAATTCTTGTCATCACAATGTTCCATGACCGGGTCATCACAATGCTCCATAATTCTTGTCATCACAATATTCCATGACCGTGTCATCACAATGCTCCATGGCCCTTGTCATCACAATGCTCCAGAATTCTTGTCATCACAATGTTCCATGACCATGTCATCACAATTCTCCATGGCACTTGAAATCACAATGCTCCAGAATTCTTGTCATCACAATGTTCCATGACCGTGTCATCACAATGCTCCATGGCCCTTGTCATCACAATGCTCCAGAATTCTTGTCATCACAATGTTCCATGACCGTGTCATCACATTGCTCCATGGCCCTGGTCATCACAATGCTCCAGATTGCTTGTCATCACAAAGTTCCATGACCGTGTCATCACAATGCACCATGGCCCTTGTCATCAGAATGCTCCAGAATTCTTGTCATCACAATGTTCCATGACCGTGTCATCACAATGCTCCATGGCCCTTGTCATCACAATGCTCCAGAATTCTTGTCATCACAATGTTCCATGACCGTGTCATCACAATGCTCCATGGCCCTTTTCATCACAATGCTCCAGATTTCTTGTCATCACAATGTTCCATGACCGTGTCATCACAATGCTCCAGAATTCTTGTCATCACAATGTTCCATGACAGTGTCATCACAATGCTCCAGAATTCTTGTCATCACAGTGTTCCATGACCGTGTCATCACAATGCTCCATGGCCCTTGTAATCACAATTCTCCAGAATTCTTATCATCATAAGGTTCCATGACCGTGTCATCACAATGCTCCATAATTCTTGTCATCAAAATGTTCCATGACCGTGTCATCACAATATTCCCTGACCATGTCATCACAATGCTCCAGAATTCTTGTCATCACAGTGCTCCAGAATTCTTGTCATCACAATATTCCATGACCGTGTCATCACAATGCTCCACAATTCTTGTCATCACCATGCTCCAGAATTCTTGTCATCACAATGTTCCATGACCGTGTCATCACAATGCTCCATGGCCCTGGTCATCACAATGCTCCAGATTGCTTGTCATCACAAAGTTCCATGACCGTGTCATGACAATGCACCATGGCCCTTGTCATCACGATGCTCCAGAATTCTTGTCATCACAATGTTCCATGACCGTGTCATCACAATGCTCCAGAATTCTTGTCATCACAATGTTCCATGACCGTGTCATCACAATGCTCCATAATTCTTGTCATCACAATGTTCCATGACCGTGTCATCACAATGCTACATGACCCTGGTCATCACAGTTCTCCATGACCTTTGTCATCACAATGCTCTATATAGTTTTTCATGACAATTCTAAATGACCACTTTAATCATTTTGCTTGCTGACCATTTTCATCACATTTCTCTATTGTCATTACAATTCCCCATGTCCCCATTCTTCACAATGCTCCATGATGCCTGTCATCACAATGCTCAATGGCTTTTGTTATCACAATGCTCCTGGACCAGTTTCATCACAATACTCCATCCCCCTTGTCATCACGGTGCACAATGAAACCTCTCATTACAATGCTCCATGACACTTGTCATCACAATGCTCCATGGCCCTTGTCTTCACAATGCTCCAGAATTCTTGTCATCACCATGTTCCATGACCATGTCATCACAATTCTCCATGGCCCTTGTCATCACAATGCTCCATGGCCCTTGTCATCACAATGCTCCAGAATTCTTGTCATCACAATGTTCCATGACCGTGTCATCACAATGCTCCATGGCCCTTGTCATCACAATGCTCCATAATTCTTGTCATCACAATGTTCCATGACCGTGTCATCACAATGCTCCATGGCCCTTGTCATCACAATGCTCCAGAATTCTTGTCATCACAATGTTCCATGACCGTGTCATCACAATGCTCCATGGCCCTGGTCATCACAATGCTCCATAATTCTTGTCATCACAATGTTCCATGACCGTGTCATCACAATGCTCCAGAATTCTTGTCATCACAATGTTCCATGACCGTGTCATCACAATGCTCCAGAATTCTTGTCATCACAATGTTCCATGACCATGTCATCACAATGCACCATGACCCTTGTCACCACAATGCTCCAGAATTCTTGTCATCACAATGTTCCATGACCGTGTCATCACAATGCTACATGGCCCTTGTCATCACAATGCTCCAAAATTCTTGTCATCACAATGTTCCATGACCGTGTCATCACAATGCTCCAGAATTCTTGTCATCACAATGTTCCATGACCGTGTCATCACAATGCTCCATAATTCTTGTCATCACAATGTTTCATGACCGTGTCATCACAATGCTCCATGGCCCTTGTCATCACAATGCTCCAGAATTCTTGTCATCACAATGTTCCATGACCGTGTCATCACAATTCTCCATGGCCCTTGTCATCACAATGCTCCAGAATTCTTGTAATCACAATGTTCCATGACTGTGTCATCACAATGCTCCATGGCCCTTGTCATCACAATGCTCCAGAATTCTTGTCATCACAATGTTCCATGACCATGTCATCACAATGCTCCATGGCCCTTGTCATAACAATGCTCCAGAATTCTTGTCATCACAATGTTCCATGACCGTGTCATCACAATGCTGCATGGCCCTGGTCATCACAATGCTCCAGATTGCTTGTCATCACAAAGTTCCATGACCGTGTCATGACAATGCACCATGGCCCTTGTCATCACGATGCTCCAGAATTCTTGTCATCACAATGTTCCATGACCGTGTCATCACAATGCTCCATGGCCCTTGTCATCACAATGCTCCAGAATTCTTGTCATCACAATGTTCCATGACCGTGTCATCACAATGCTCCATAATTCTTGTCATCACAATGTTCCATGACCGTGTCATCACAATGCTCCATAATTCTTGTCATCACAATGTTCCATGACCGTGTCATCACAATGCTACATGACCCTGGTCATCACAGTTCTCCATGACCTTTGTCATCACAATGCTCTATATAGTTTTTCATGACAATTCTAAATGACCACTTTAAACATTTTGCTTGCTGACCATTTTCATCACATTTCTCTATTGTCATTACAATTCCCCATGTCCCCATTCTTTACAATGCTCCATGATGCCTGTCATCACAATGCTCAATGGCTTTTGTTATCACAATGCTCCAGGACCAGTTTCATCACAATACTCCATCCCCCTTGTCATCACGTTGCACAATGAAACCTCTCATTACAATGCTCCATGACACTTGTCATCACAATGCTCCATGGCCCTTGTCTTCACAATGCTCCAGAATTCTTGTCATCACCATGTTCCATGACCATGTCATCACAATTCTCCATGGCCCTTGTCATCACAATGCTCCATGGCCCTTGTCTTCACAATGCTCCAGAATTCTTGTCATCACAATGTTCCATGACCGTGTCATCACAATGCTCCATGGCCCTTGTCATCACAATGCTCCAGAATTCTTGTCATCACAATGTTCCATGACCGTGTCATCAAAATGCTCCATAATTCTTGTCATCACAATGTTCCATGACCGTGTCATCACAATGCTCCATAATTCGTGTCATCACAATGTTCCATGACCGTGTCATCACAATGCTCCATAATTCTTGTCATCACAATGTTCCATGAACGTGTCATCACAATGCTCCATAATTCTTGTCATCACAATATTCCATGACCGTGTCATCACAATGCTCCATGGCCCTTGTCATCACAATGCTCCAGAATTCTTGTCATCACAATGTTCCATGACCATGTCATCACAATTCTCCATGGCACTTGAAATCACAATGCTCCAGAATTCTTGTCATCACAATGTTCCATGACCGTGTCATCACAATGCTCCATGGCCCTTGTCATCACAATGCTCCAGAATTCTTGTCATCACAATGTTCCATGACCGTGTCATCACAATGCTCCATGGCCCTGGTCATCACAATGCTCCAGATTGCTTGTCATCACAAAGTTCCATGACCGTGTCATCACAATGCACCATGGCCCTTGTCATCAGAATGCTCCAGAATTCTTGTCATCACAATGTTCCATGACCGTGTCATCACAATGCTCCATGGCCCTTTTCATCACAATGCTCCAGATTACTTGTCATCACAATGTTCCATGACCGTGTCATCACAATGCTCCAGAATTCTTGTCATCACAATGTTCCATGAGTGTGTCATCACAATGCTCCAGAATTCTTGTCATCACAGTGTTCCATGACCGTGTCATCACAATATTCCCTGACCATGTCATCACAATTCTCCAGAATTCTTGTCATCACAATGCTCCAGAATTCTTATCATCACAATGTTCCATGACCGTGTCATCACAATGCTCCAGAATTCTTGTCATCATAATGCTCCAGAATTCTTGTCATCACAATGTTCCATGACCGTGTCATCACAATGCTCCACGGCCCTTGTCATCACAATGCTCCAGATTGCTTGTCATCACAAAGTTCCATGACCGTGTCATAACAATGCACCATGGCCCTTGTCATCACGATGCTCCAGAATTCTTGTCATCACAATGTTCCATGACCGTGTCATCACAGTGCTCCATGGCCCTTGTCATCACAATGCTCCAGAATTCTTGTCATCACAATGTTCCATGACCGTGTCATCACAATGCTCCATATTTCTTGTCATCACAATGTTCCATGAACGTGTCATCACAATGCTACATGACCCTGGTCATCACAGTTCTCCATGACCTTTGTCATCACAATGCTCTATATAGTTTTTCATGACAATTCTAAATGACCACTTTAATCACTTTGCTTGCTGACAATTTTCATCACATTTCTCTATTGTCATTACAATTCCCCATGTCCCCATTCTTCACAATGCTCCATGATGCCTGTCATCACAATGCTTAATGGCTTTTGTTATCACAATGCTCCAGGACCAGTTTCATCACAATACTCCATCCCCCTTGTCATCACGGTGCACAATGAAACCTCTCATTACAATGCTCCATGACACTTGTCATCACAATGCTCCATGGCCCTTGTCTTCACAATGCTCCAGAATTCTTGTCATCACCATGTTCCATGACCATGTCATCACAATTCTCCATGGCCCTCGTCATCACAATGCTCCATGGCCCTTGTCATCACAATGCTCCAGAATTCTTGTCATCACAATGTTCCATGACCGTGTCATCACAATGCTCCATGGCCCTTGTCATCACAATGCTCCATAATTCTTGTCATCACAATGTTCAATGACCGTGTCATCACAATGCTCCAGAAATCTTGTCATCACAATGTTCCATGACCATGTCATCACAATGCACCATGACCCTTGTCACCACAATGGTCCAGAATTCTTGTCATCACAATGTTCGATGACCGTGTCATCACAATGCTCCATGGCCCTTGTCATCACAATGCTCCAGAATTCTTGTCATCACAATGTTCCATGACCGTGTCATCACAATGCTCCAGAATTCTTGTCATCACAATGTTCCATGACCATGTCATCACAATGCTCCATAATTCTTGTCATCACAATGTTCCATGACCGTGTCATCACAATGCTCCATGGCCCTTGTCATCACAATGCTCCAGAATTCTTGTCATCACAATGTTCCATGACCATGTAATCACAATGCTCCATGGCCCTGGTCATCACAATGCTCCAGAATTCTTGTCATCACAATGTTCCATGACCGTGTCATCACAATGCTCCATGGCCCTTGTCATCACAATGCTCCAGAATTCTTGTCATCACAATGTTCCATGACCGTGTCATCACAATGCTCCATGGCCCTGGTCATCACAATGCTCCAGATTGCTTGTCATCAGAAAGTTCCATGACCGTGTCATCACAATGCACCATGGCCCTTGTCATCACAATGCTCCAGAATTCTTGTCATCACAATGTTCCAGATTGCTTGTCATCAGAAAGTTCCATGACCGTGTCATCACAATGCACCATGGCCCTTGTCATCACAATGCTCCAGAATTCTTGTCATCACAATGTTCCATGACCGTGTCATCACAATGCTCCAGATTGCTTGTCATCAGAAAGTTCCATGACCGTGTCATCACAATGCACCATGGCCCTTGTCATCACAATGCTCCAGAATTCTTGTCATCACAATGTTCCATGACCGTGTCATCACAATGCTCCATGGTCCTTGTCATCACAATGCTCCAGAATCCTTGTCATCACAATGATCCATGACCGTGTCATCACAATGCTCCATGGCCCTTGTCATCACAATGCACCAGATTTCTTGTCATCACAATGTTCCATGACCGTGTCATCACAATGCTCCATAATTTTTGTCATCACACTGTTCCATGACCGTGTCATCACAATGCTACATGACCCTGGCCTTCACAGTTCTCCATGACCTTTGTCATCACAATGCTCTATGTAGTTTTTCATGACAATTCTAAATGACCACTTTAATCACTTTGCTTGCTGACCATTTTCATCACATTTCTCTATTGTCATTACAATTTCCCATGACCCCTTTCTTCACAGTGCTCCATGATGCCTGTCATCACAATGCTCAATGTCTTTTGTTATCACAATGCTCCAGGACCAGTTTCATCACAATACTCTATCCCCCTTGTCATCACGGTGCACAATGAAACCTCTCATTACAATGCTCCATGACACTTGTCATCACAATGCTCCATGGCCCTTGTCATCACAATGCTCCAGATTGTTGTCATCACAAAGTTCCGTGACCATGTCATCACAATGCACCATGGCCCTTGTCATCACAATGCTGCAGAATTCTTTTCATCACAATGTTCCATGACCGTGTCATCACAATGCTCCATGGCCCTTGTCATCACAATGCACCAGAATTCTGGTCATCACAATGTTCCATGATCGTGTCATCACAAAGCTCCATGGCTCTTGTCATCACAATGCTCCAGAATTCTGGTCATCACAATGTTCCATGACCGTGTCATCACAATGCTCCATAATTCTTGTCATCACAATGTTCCATGACCGTGTCATCACAATGCTACATGACCCTGGTCATCACAGTTCTCCATGACCATTGTCATCACAATGCTCTATATAGTTTTTCATGACAATTCTAAAAGACCACTTTAATCACTTTGCTTGCTGACAATTTCATCACATTTCTCTATCGTCATTATAATTCCCCATGACCACTTTCTTCACAATGCTCCATGATGCCTGTCATCACAATGCTCAATGGCTTTTGTTATCACAATGCTCCAGGACCAGTTTCATCACAATACTCCATCCCCCTTGTCATCACGGTGCACAATGAAAAGTTTCATTACAATGCTCCATGACACATGTCATCACAATGCTCCAGAATTCTTGTCATCACAATGTTCCATGACCGTGTCATCACAATGCTCCATGGCCCTTGTCATCACAATGCTTCAGAATTCTTCTCATTTGAATATTCCATGACCGTGTCATCACAATGCTCCATGGCCCTTGTCATCACAATGCACCAGAATTCTTGTCATCACAATGTTCGATGACCATGTCATCACAATGCTCCATGGCCCTTGTCATCACAATGCTCCAGAATTCTTGTCATCACATTGTTCCATGACCGTGTCATCACAATGCTCCATGGCCCTTGTCATCACAATGCTCCAGAATTCTTGTCATCACAATGTTCCATGATCGTGTCATCACAATGCTCCATAATTCTTGTCATCACAATGTTCCATGACCGTGTCATCACAATGCTACATGACTCTGGTCATCACAGTTCTCCATGACCTTTGCCATCACAATGCTCTATATAGATTTTTATGACAATTCTAAATGACCACTTTAATCACTTTGATTGCTGACCATTTTCATCACATTTCTCTATTGTCATTACAATTCCCCATGACCCCTTTCTTCACAATGCTCCATGATGCCTGTCATCACAATGCTCCATGGCTTTTGTTATCACAAAGCTCCAGGACCAGTTTCATCACAATACTCCATCCCCCTTGTCATCACGGTGCACAATGAAAAGTTACATTACAATGCTCCATGACACATGTCATCACAATGCTCCAGAATTCTTGTCATCACAATGTTCCATGACCATGTCATCACAATGCTCCATGGCCCTTGTCATCACAATGCTCCAGAATTCTTGTCATCACAATGTTCCATGACCGTGTCATCACAATGCTCCATTTCCCTTGTCATCACAATGCTCCAGAATTCTTGTCATCACAATGTTCCATGACCGTGTCATCACAATGCTCCATAATTCTTGTCATCAAAATGTTCCATGACCGTGTCATCACAATGCTCCAGAATTCTTGTCATCACAATGTTCCATGACCGTGTCATCACAATGTTCCAGAATTCTTGTCATCACAATGCTCCAGATTTCTTGTCATCACAATGTTCCATGACCGTGTCATCACAATGCTCCATGGCCCTGGTCACCACAATGCTCCAGATTGCTTGTCATCACAAAGTTCCATGACCGTGTCATCACAATGCACCATGGCCCTTGTCATCACAATGCTCCAGAATTCTTGTCATCACAAAGTTCCATGACTGTGTCATCAAAATGCACCATGGCCCTTGTCATCACAATGTTCCAGAATTCTTGTCATCACAATGTTCCATGACCGTGTCATCACAATGCTCCATGGCCCTTGTCATCACAATGCTCCAGAATTCTTGTCATCACAATGTTCCATGACCGTGTCATCACAATGCTCCATAATTCTTGTCATCACAATGTTCCATGACCGTGTCATCACAATGCTCCATAATTCTTGTCATCACAATGTTCCATGTCCGTGTCATCACAATGCTCCATAATTCTTCTCATCACAATGTTCCATGACCGTGTCATCACAATGCTCCATAATTCTTGTCATCACAATATTCCATGACCGTGTCATCACAATGCTCCATGGCCCTTGTCATCACAATGCTCCAGAATTCTTCTCATCACAATGTTCCATGACCATGTCATCACAATTCTCCATGGCACTTGTAATCACAATGCTCCAGAATTCTTGTCATCACAATCTTCCATGACCGTGTCATCACAATGCTCCATGGGCCTTGTCATCACAATGCTCCAGAATTCTTGTCATCACAATGTTCCATGACCGTGTCATCACAATGCTCCATAATTCTTGTCATCACAATGTTCCATGAACGTGTCATCACAATGCTCCATAATTCTTGTCATCACAATATTCCATGACCGTGTCATCACAATGCTCCATGGCCCTTGTCATCACAATGATCCAGAATTCTTGTCATCACAATTTTCCATGACCGGTGTCGTCACAATGCTCCATGGCCCTTGTCATCACAATGCTCCAGATTGTTGTCATCACAAAGTTCCGTGACCATGTCATCACAATGCACCATGGCCCTTGTCATCACAATGCTGCAGAATTCTTTTCATCACAATGTTCCATGACCGTGTCATCACAATGCTCCATGGCCCTTGTCATCACAATGCACCAGAATTCTGGTCATCACAATGTTCCATGATCGTGTCATCACAATGCTCCATGGCTCTTGTCATCACAATGCTCCAGAATTCTGGTCATCACAATGTTCCATGACCGTGTCATCACAATGCTCCATAATTCTTGTCATCACAATGTTCCATGACCGTGTCATCACAATGCTACATGACCCTGGTCATCACAGTTCTCCATGACCATTGTCATCACAATGCTCTATATAGTTTTTCATGACAATTCTAAAAGACCACTTTAATCACTTTGCTTGCTGACAATTTCATCACATTTCTCTATCGTCATTATAATTCCCCATGACCACTTTCTTCACAATGCTCCATGATGCCTGTCATCACAATGCTCAATGGCTTTTGTTATCACAATGCTCCAGGACCAGTTTCATCACAATACTCCATCCCCCTTGTCATCACGGTGCACAATGAAAAGTTTCATTACAATGCTCCATGACACATGTCATCACAATGCTCCAGAATTCTTGTCATCACAATGTTCCATGACCGTGTCATCACAATGCTCCATGGCCCTTGTCATCACAATGCTTCAGAATTCTTCTCATTTGAATATTCCATGACCGTGTCATCACAATGCTCCATGGCCCTTGTCATCACAATGCTCCAGAATTCTTGTCATCACAATGTTCGATGACCATGTCATCACAATGCTCCATGGCCCTTGTCATCACAATGCTCCAGAATTCTTGTCATCACATTGTTACATGACCGTGTCATCACAATGCTCCATGGCCCTTGTCATCACAATGCTCCAGAATTCTTGTCATCACAATGTTCCATGATCGTGTCATCACAATGCTCCATAATTCTTGTCATCACAATGTTCCATGACCGTGTCATCACAATGCTACATGACTCTGGTCATCACAGTTCTCCATGACCTTTGCCATCACAATGCTCTATATAGATTTTTATGACAATTCTAAATGACCACTTTAATCACTTTGATTGCTGACCATTTTCATCACATTTCTCTATTGTCATTACAATTCCCCATGACCCCTTTCTTCACAATGCTCCATGATGCCTGTCATCACAATGCTCCATGGCTTTTGTTATCACAAAGCTCCAGGACCAGTTTCATCACAATACTCCATCCCCCTTGTCATCACGGTGCACAATGAAAAGTTACATTACAATGCTCCATGACACATGTCATCACAATGCTCCAGAATTCTTGTCATCACAATGTTCCATGACCATGTCATCACAATGCTCCATGGCCCTTGTCATCACAATGCTCCAGAATTCTTGTCATCACAATGTTCCATGACCGTGTCATCACAATGCTCCATTTCCCTTGTCATCACAATGCTCCAGAATTCTTGTCATCACAATGTTCCATGACCGTGTCATCACAATGCTCCATAATTCTTGTCATCAAAATGTTCCATGACCGTGTCATCACAATGCTCCAGAATTCTTGTCATCACAATGTTCCATGACCGTGTCATCACAATGTTCCAGAATTCTTGTCATCACAATGCTCCAGATTTCTTGTCATCACAATGTTCCATGACCGTGTCATCACAATGCTCCATGGCCCTGGTCACCACAATGCTCCAGATTGCTTGTCATCACAAAGTTCCATGACCGTGTCATCACAATGCACCATGGCCCTTGTCATCACAATGCTCCAGAATTCTTGTCATCACAAAGTTCCATGACTGTGTCATCAAAATGCACCATGGCCCTTGTCATCACAATGTTCCAGAATTCTTGTCATCACAATGTTCCATGACCGTGTCATCACAATGCTCCATGGCCCTTGTCATCACAATGCTCCAGAATTCTTGTCATCACAATGTTCCATGACCGTGTCATCACAATGCTCCATAATTCTTGTCATCACAATGTTCCATGACCGTGTCATCACAATGCTCCATAATTCTTGTCATCACAATGTTCCATGTCCGTGTCATCACAATGCTCCATAATTCTTCTCATCACAATGTTCCATGACCGTGTCATCACAATGCTCCATAATTCTTGTCATCACAATATTCCATGACCGTGTCATCACAATGCTCCATGGCCCTTGTCATCACAATGCTCCAGAATTCTTCTCATCACAATGTTCCATGACCATGTCATCACAATTCTCCATGGCACTTGTAATCACAATGCTCCAGAATTCTTGTCATCACAATCTTCCATGACCGTGTCATCACAATGCTCCATGGGCCTTGTCATCACAATGCTCCAGAATTCTTGTCATCACAATGTTCCATGACCGTGTCATCACAATGCTCCATAATTCTTGTCATCACAATGTTCCATGAACGTGTCATCACAATGCTCCATAATTCTTGTCATCACAATATTCCATGACCGTGTCATCACAATGCTCCATGGCCCTTGTCATCACAATGCTCCAGAATTCTTGTCATCACAATGTTCCATGACCATGTCATCACAATTCTCCATGGCACTTGAAATCACAATGCTCCAGATTGCTTGTCATCACAAAGTTCCATGACCGTGTCATCACAATGCACCATGGCCCTTGTCATCAGAATGCTCCAGAATTCTTGTCATCACAATGTTCCATGACCGTGTCATCACAATTCTCCATGGTCCTTGTCATCACAATGCTCCAGAATTCTTGTCATCACAATGTTCCATGATCGTGTCATCACAATGCTCCATGGCCCTTTTCATCACAATGCTCCAGATTTCTTGTCATCACAATGTTCCATGACCGTGTCATCACAATGCTCCAGAATTCTTGTCATCACAATGTTCCATGACTGTGTCATCACAATGCTCCAGAATTCTTGTCATCACAGTGTTCCATGACCGTGTCATCACAATGTTCCCTGACCATGTCATCACAATGCTCCAGAATTCTTGTCATCACAATGCTCCAGAATTCTTGTCATCACAATGTTCCATGACCGTGTCATCACAATGCTCCAGAATTCTTATCATCACAATGCTCCAGAATTCTTGTCATCACAATGTTCCATGACCGTGTCATCACAATGCTCCATGGCCCTGGTCATCACAATGCTCCAGATTGCTTGTCATCACAAAGTTCCATGACCGTGTCATGACAATGCACCATGGCCCTTGTCATCAGGATGCTCCAGAATTCCTGTCATCACAATGTTCCATGACCGTGTCATCACAATGCTCCATAATTCTTGTCATCACAATGTTCCATGACCGTGTCATCACAATGCTACATGACCCTGGTCATCACAGTTCTCCATGACCTTTGTCATCACAATGCTCTATATAGTTTTTCATGACAATTCTAAATGACTACTTTAAACATTTTGCTTGCTGACCATTTTCATCACATTTCTCTATTGTCTTTACAATTCCCCATGTCCCCATTCTTCACAATGCTCCATGATGCCTGTCATCACAATGCTCAATGGCTTTTGTTATCACAATGCTCCAGGACCAGTTTCATCACAATACTCCATCCCCCTTGTCATCACGGTGCACAATGAAACCTCTCATTACAATGCTCCATGACACTTGTCATCACAATGCTCCATGGCCCTTGTCTTCACAATGCTCCAGAATTCTTGTCATCACCATGTTCCATGACCATGTCATCACAATTCTCCATGGCCCTTGTCATCACAATGCTCCATGGCCCTTATCATCACAATGCTCCAGAATTCTTGTCATCACAATGTTCCATGACCGTGTCATCACAATGCTCCATGGCCCTTGTCATTACAATGCTCCAGAATTCTTGTCATCACAATGTTCCATGACCGTGTCATCACAATGCTCCATGGCCCTTGTCATCACAATGCTCCATAATTCTTGTCATCACAATGTTCCATGACCGTGTCATCACAATGCTCCAGAATTCTTGTCATCACAATGTTCCATGACCGTGTCATCACAATGCTCCAGAATTCTTGTCATCACAATGTTCCATGACCATGTCATCACAATGCACCATGACCCTTGTCACCACAATGCTCCAGAATTCTTGTCATCACAATGTTCCATGACCGTGTCATCACAATGCTACATGGCCCTTGTCATCACAATGCTCCAGAATTCTTGTCATCACAATGTTCCATGACCGTGTCATCACAATGCTCCAGAATTCTTGTCATCACAATGTTCCATGACCGTGTCATCACAATGCTCCATAATTCTTGTCATCACAATGTTCCATGACCGTGTCATCACAATGCTCCATGGCCCTTGTCATCACAATGCTCCAGAATTCTTGTCATCACAATGTTCCATGACCATGTCATCACAATTCTTCATGGCCCTTGTCATCACAATGCTCCAGAATTCTTGTCATCACAATGTTCCATGACCGTGTCATCACAATGCTCCATGGCCCTTGTCATTACAATGCTCCAGAATTCTTGTCATCACAATGTTCCATGACCATGTAATCACAATGCTCCATGGCCCTTGTCATCACAATGCTCCAGAATTCTTGTCATCACAATGTTCCATGACCGTGTCATCACAATGCTCCATAATTCTTGTCATCACAATGTTCCATGACCGTGTCATCACAATGCTCCATGAACCTGGTCATCACAGTTCTCCATGACCTTTGTCATCACAATGCTCTATATAGTTTTTCATGACAATTCTAAATGACCACTTTAATCATTTTGCTTGCTGACCATTTTCATCACATTTCTCTATTGTCATTACAATTCCCCATGTCCCCATTCTTCACAATGCTCCATGATGCCTGTCATCACAATGCTCAATGGCTTTTGTTATCACAATGCTCCAGGACCAGTTTCATCACAATACTCCATCCCCCTTGTCATCACGGTGCACAATGAAACCTCTCATTACAATGCTCCATGACACTTGTCATCACAATGCTCCATGGCCCTTGTCTTCACAATGCTCCAGAATTCTTGTCATCACCATGTTCCATGACCATGTCATCACAATTCTCCATGGCCCTTGTCATCACAATGCTCCATGGCCCTTGTCATCACAATGCTCCAGAATTCTTGTCATCACAATGTTCCATGACCGTGTCATCACAATGCTCCATGGCCCTTGTCATCACAATGCTCCAGAATACTTGTCATCACAATGTTCCATGACCGTGTCATCACAATGCTCCATAATTCTTGTCATCACAATGTTCCATGACCGTGTCATCACAATGCTCCATAATTCTTGTCATCACAATGTTCCATGACCGTGTCATCACAATGCTCCATAATTCTTGTTATCACAATGTTCCATGACCGTGTCATCACAATGCTCCATAATTCTTGTCATCACAATATTCCATGACCGTGTCATCACAATGCTCCATGGCCCTTGTCATCACAATGCTCCAGAATTCTTGTCATCACAATGTTCCATGACCATGTCATCACAATTCTCCATGGCACTTGAAATCACAATGCTCCAGAATTCTTTTCATCACAATGTTCCATGACCGTGTCATCACAATGCTCCATGGCCCTTGTCATCACAATGCTCCAGAATTCTTGTCATCACAATGTTCCATGACCGTGTCATCACAATGCTCTATGGCCCTGGTCATCACAATGCTCCAGATTGCTTGTCATCACAAAGTTCCATGACCGTGTCATGACAATGCACCATGGCCCTTGTCATCACGATGCTCCAGAATTCTTGTCATCACAATGTTCCATGACCGTGTCATCACAATGCTCCATGGCCCTTGTCATCACAATGCTCCAGAATTCTTGTCATCACAATGTTCCATGACCGTATCATCACAATGCTCTATGGCCCTGGTCATCACAATGCTCCAGATTGCTTGTCATCACAAAGTTCCATGACCGTGTCATGACAATGCACCATGGCCCTTGTCATCACGATGCTCCAGAATTCTTGTCATCACAATGTTCCATGACCGTGTCATCACAATGCTCCATGGCCCTTATCATCACAATGCTCCAGAATTCTTGTCATCACAATGTTCCATGACCGTGTCATCACAATGCTCCATAATTCTTGTCATCACAATGTTCCATGACCGTGTCATCACAATGCTCCATAATTCTTGTCATCACAATGTTCCATGACCGTGTCATCACAATGCTACATGAACCTGGTCATCACAGTTCTCCATGACCTTTGTCATCACAATGCTCTATATAGTTTTTCATGACAATTCTAAATGACCACTTTAATCATTTTGCTTGCTGACCATTTTCATCACATTTCTCTATTGTCATTACAATTCCCCATGTCCCCATTCTTCACAATGCTCCATGATGCCTGTCATCACAATGCTCAATGGCTTTTGTTATCACAATGCTCCAGGACCAGTTTCATCACAATACTCCATCCCCCTTGTCATCACGGTGCACAATGAAACCTCTCATTACAATGCTCCATGACACTTGTCATCACAATGCTCCATGGCCCTTGTCTTCACAATGCTCCAGAATTCTTGTCATCACCATGTTCCATGACCATGTCATCACAATTCTCCATGGCCCTTGTCATCACAATGCTCCATGGCCCTTGTCATCACAATGCTCCAGAATTCTTGTCATCACAATGTTCCATGACCGTGTCATCACAATGCTCCATGGCCCTTGTCATCACAATGCTCCAGAATACTTGTCATCACAATGTTCCATGACCGTGTCATCACAATGCTCCATAATTCTTGTCATCACAATGTTCCATGACCGTGTCATCACAATGCTCCATAATTCTTGTCATCACAATGTTCCATGACCGTGTCATCACAATGCTCCATAATTCTTGTCATCACAATATTCCATGACCGTGTCATCACAATGCTCCATGGCCCTTGTCATCACAATGCTCCAGAATTCTTGTCATCACAATGTTCCATGACCATGTCATCACAATTCTCCATGGCACTTGAAATCACAATGCTCCAGAATTCTTTTCATCACAATGTTCCATGACCGTGTCATCACAATGCTCCATGGCCCTTGTCATCACAATGCTCCAGAATTCTTGTCATCACAATGTTCCATGACCGTGTCATCACAATGCTCTATGGCCCTGGTCATCACAATGCTCCAGATTGCTTGTCATCACAAAGTTCCATGACCGTGTCATGACAATGCACCATGGCCCTTGTCATCACGATGCTCCAGAATTCTTGTCATCACAATGTTCCATGACCGTGTCATCACAATGCTCCATGGCCCTTATCATCACAATGCTCCAGAATTCTTGTCATCACAATGTTCCATGACCGTGTCATCACAATGCTCCATAATTCTTGTCATCACAATGTTCCATGACTGTGTCATCACAATGCTCGCGAATTCTTGTCATCACAATGTTCCATGACCATGTCATCACAATGCTCCATGGCCCTTGTCATCACAATGCTCCAGAATTCTTGTCATCACAATGTTCCATGACCGTGTCATCACAATGCTCCATAATTCTTGTCATCACAATGTTCGATGACCGTGTCATCACAATGCTACATGACCCTGGTCATCACAATTCTCCATGACCTTTGTCATCACAATGCTCTATATAGTTTTTCATGACAATTCTAAATGACCACTTTAAACATTTTGCTTGCTGACCATTTTCATCACATTTCTCTATTGTCATTACAATTCCCCATGTCCCCATTCTTCACAATGCTCCATGATGCCTGTCATCACAATGCTCAATGGCTTTTGTTATCACAATGCTCCAGGACCAGTTTCATCACAATACTCCATCCCCCTTGTCATCACGGTGCACAATGAAACCTCTCATTACAATGCTCCATGACACTTGTCATCACAATGCTCCATGGCCCTTGTCTTCACAATGCTCCAGAATTCTTGTCATCACCATGTTCCATGACCATGTCATCACAATTCTCCATGGCCCTTGTCATCACAATGCTCCATGGCCCTTGTCTTCACAATGCTCCAGAATTCTTGTCATCACAATGTTCCATGACCGTGTCATCACAATGCTCCATGGCCCTTTTCATCACAATGCTCCAGATTTCTTGTCATCACAATGTTCCATGACCGTGTCATCACAATGCTCCAGAATTCTTGTCATCATAATGCTCCAGAATTCTTGTCATCACAATGTTCCATGACCGTGTCATCACAATGCTCCATGGCCCTTGTCATCACAATGCACCAGATTTCTTGTCATCAAAATGTTCCATGACCGTGTCATCACAATGCTCCAGAATTCTTGTCATCACAATGTTCCATGACCGTGTCATCACAATGCTCCAGAATTCTTGTCATCACAATGTTCCATGACCGTGTCATCACAATGCTCCATGGCCCTTGTCATCACAATGCTGCAGAATTCTTGTCATCACAATGTTCCATGACCGTGTCATCACAATGCTCCATAATTTTTGTCATCACACTGTTCCATGACCGTGTCATCACAGTGCTACATGACCCTGGCCTTCACAGTTCTCCATGACCTTTGTCATCACAATGCTCTATGTAGTTTTTCATGACAATTCTAAATGACCACTTTAATCACTTTGCTTGCTGACCATTTTCATCACATTTCTCTATTGTCATTACAATTTCCCATGACCCCTTTCTTCACAATGCTCCATGATGCCTGTCATCACAATGCTCAATGTCTTTTGTTATCACAATGCTCCAGGACCAGTTTCATCACAATACTCTATCCCCCTTGTCATCACGGTGCACAATGAAACCTCTCATTACAATGCTCCATGACACTTGTCATCACAATGCTCCATGGCCCTTGTCATCACAATGCTCCAGATTGTTGTCATCACAAAGTTCCGTGACCATGTCATCACAATGCACCATGGCCCTTGTCATCACAATGCTGCAGAATTCTTTTCATCACAATGTTCCATGACTGTGTCATCACAATGCTCCATGGCCCTTGTCATCACAATGCACCAGAATTCTGGTCATCACAATGTTCCATGATCGTGTCATCACAATGCTCCATGGCTCTTGTCATCACAATGCTCCAGAATTCTGGTCATCACAATGTTCCATGACCGTGTCATCACAATGCTCCATAATTCTTGTCATCACAATGTTCCATGACCGTGTCATCACAATGCTACATGACCCTGGTCTTCACAGTTCTCCATGACCATTGTCATCACAATGCTCTATATAGTTTTTCATGACAATTCTAAAAGACCACTTTAATCACTTTGCTTGCTGACAATTTTCATCACATTTCTCTATCGTCATTATAATTCCCCATGACCTCTTTCTTCACAATGCTCCATGATGCCTGTCATCACAATGCTCAATGGCTTTTGTTATCACAATGCTCCAGGACCAGTTTCATCACAATACTCCATCCCCCTTGTCATCACGGTGCACAATGAAAAGTTTCATTACAATGCTCCATGACACATGTCATCACAATGCTCCAGAATTCTTGTCATCACAATGTTCCATGACCATGTCATCACAATGCTCCATGGCCCTTGTCATCACAATGCTTCAGAATTCTTCTCATTTGAATATTCCATGACCGTGTCATCACAATGCTCCATGGCCCTTGTCATCACAATGCTCCAGAATTCTTGTCATCACAATGTTCGATGACCATGTCATCACAATGCTCCATGGCCCTTGTCATCACAATGCTCCAGAATTCTTGTCATCACATTGTTCCATGACCGTGTCATCACAATGCTCCATGGCCCTTGTCATCACAATGCTCCAGAATTCTTGTCATCACAATGTTCCATGATCGTGTCATCACAATGCTCCAGAATTCTTGTCATCACAATGTTCCATGAATATGTCATCACAATGCTCCATGGCCCTTGTCATCACAATGCTCCAGAATTCTTGTCATCACAATATTCCATGACCGTGTCATCACAATGCTCCATGGCCCTTGTCATCACAATGCTCCAGAATTCTTGTCATCACAATGTTCCATGACCGTGTCATCACAATGCTCCATAATTCTTGTCATCAAAATGTTCCATGACCGTGTCATCACAATGCTCCAGAATTCTTGTCATCACAATGTTCCATGACCGTGTCATCACAATGCTCCATAATTCTTGTCATCACAATGTTCCATGTCCGTGTCATCACAATGCTCCATAATTCTTCTCATCACAATGTTCCATGACCGTGTCATCACAATGCTCCATAATTCTTGTCATCACAATATTCCATGACCGTGTCATCACAATGCTCCATGGCCCTTGTCATCACAATGCTCCAGAATTCTTCTCATCACAATGTTCCATGACCATGTCATCACAATTCTCCATGGCACTTGTAATCACAATGCTCCAGAATTCTTGACATCACAATCTTCCATGACCGTGTCATCACAATGCTCCATGGGCCTTGTCATCACAATGCTCCAGAATTCTTGTCATCACAATGTTCCATGACCGTGTCATCACAATGCTCCATAATTCTTGTCATCACAATGTTCCATGAACGTGTCATCACAATGCTCCATAATTCTTGTCATCACAATATTCCATGACCGTGTCATCACAATGCTCCATGGCCCTTGTCATCACAATGCTCCAGAATTCTTGTCATCACAATGTACCATGACCATGTCATCACAATTCTCCATGGCACTTGAAATCACAATGCTCCAGATTGCTTGTCATCACAAAGTTCCATGACCGTGTCATCACAATGCACCATGGCCCTTGTCATCAGAATGCTCCAGAATTCTTGTCATCACAATGTTCCATGACCGTGTCATCACAATTCTCCATGGTCCTTGTCATCACAATGCTCCAGAATTCTTGTCATCACAATGTTCCATGATCGTGTCATCACAATGCTCCATGGCCCTTTTCATCACAATGCTCCAGATTTCTTGTCATCACAATGTTCCATGACCGTGTCATCACAATGCTCCAGAATTCTTGTCATCACAATGTTCCATGACTGTGTCATCACAATGCTCCAGAATTCTTGTCATCACAGTGTTCCATGACCGTGTCATCACAATGTTCCCTGACCATGTCATCACAATGCTCCAGAATTCTTGTCATCACAATGCTCCAGAATTCTTGTCATCACAATGTTCCATGACCGTGTCATCACAATGCTCCAGAATTCTTATCATCACAATGCTCCAGAATTCTTGTCATCACAATGTTCCATGACCGTGTCATCACAATGCTCCATGGCCCTGGTCATCACAATGCTCCAGATTGCTTGTCATCACAAAGTTCCATGACCGTGTCATGACAATGCACCATGGCCCTTGTCATCAGGATGCTCCAGAATTCTTGTCATCACAATGTTCCATGACCGTGTCATCACAATGCTCCATAATTCTTGTCATCACAATGTTCGATGACCGTGTCATCACAATGCTACATGACCCTGGTCATCACAGTTCTCCATGACCTTTGTCATCACAATGCTCTATATAGTTTTTCATGACAATTCTAAATGACTACTTTAAACATTTTGCTTGCTGACCATTTTCATCACATTTCTCTATTGTCTTTACAATTCCCCATGTCCCCATTCTTCACAATGCTCCATGATGCCTGTCATCACAATGCTCAATGGCTTTTGTTATCACAATGCTCCAGGACCAGTTTCATCACAATACTCCATCCCCCTTGTCATCACGGTGCACAATGAAACCTCTCATTACAATGTTCCATGACACTTGTCATCACAATGCTCCATGGCCCTTGTCTTCACAATGCTCCAGAATTCTTGTCATCACCATGTTCCATGACCATGTCATCACAATTCTCCATGGCCCTTGTCATCACAATGCTCCATGGCCCTTATCATCACAATGCTCCAGAATTCTTGTAATCACAATGTTCCATGACCGTGTCATCACAATGCTCCATGGCCCTTCTCATCACAATGCTCCAGAATTCTTGTCATCACAATGTTCCATGACCGTGTCATCACAATGCTCCATGGCCCTTGTCATCACAATGCTCCATAATTCTTGTCATCACAATGTTCCATGACCGTGTCATCACAATGCTCCAGAATTCTTGTCATCACAATGTTCCATGACCGTGTCATCACAATGCTCCAGAATTCTTGTCATCACAATGTTCCATGACCATGTCATCACAATGCACCATGACCCTTGTCACCACAATGCTCCAGAATTCTTGTCATCACAATGTTCCATGACCGTGTCATCACAATGCTACATGGCCCTTGTCATCACAATGCTCCAGAATTCTTGTCATCACAATGTTCCATGACCGTGTCATCACAATGCTCCAGAATTCTTGTCATCACAATGTTCCATGACCGTGTCATCACAATGCTCCATAATTCTTGTCATCACAATGTTCCATGACCGTGTCATCACAATGCTCCATGGCCCTTGTCATCACAATGCTCCAGAATTCTTGTCATCACAATGTTCCATGACCATGTCATCACAATTCTTCATGGCCCTTGTCATCACAATGCTCCAGAATTCTTGTCATCACAATGTTCCATGACCGTGTCATCACAATGCTCCATGGCCCTTGTCATTACAATGCTCCAGAATTCTTGTCATCACAATGTTCCATGACCATGTCATCACAATGCTCCATGGCCCTTGTCATCACAATGCTCCAGAATTCTTGTCATCACAATGTTCCATGACCGTGTCATCACAATGCTCCATAATTCTTGTCATCACAATGTTCCATGACCGTGTCATCACAATGCTACATGAACCTGGTCATCACAGTTCTCCATGACCTTTGTCATCACAATGCTCTATATAGTTTTTCATGACAATTCTAAATGACCACTTTAATCATTTTGCTTGCTGACCATTTTCATCACATTTCTCTATTGTCATTACAATTCCCCATGTCCCCATTCTTCACAATGCTCCATGATGCCTGTCATCACAATGCTCAATGGCTTTTGTTATCACAATGCTCCAGGACCAGTTTCATCACAATACTCCATCCCCCTTGTCATCACGGTGCACAATGAAACCTCTCATTACAATGCTCCATGACACTTGTCATCACAATGCTCCATGGCCCTTGTCTTCACAATGCTCCAGAATTCTTGTCATCACCATGTTCCATGACCATGTCATCACAATTCTCCATGGCCCTTGTCATCACAATGCTCCATGGCCCTTGTCATCACAATGCTCCAGAATTCTTGTCATCACAATGTTCCATGACCGTGTCATCACAATGCTCCATGGCCCTTGTCATCACAATGCTCCAGAATACTTGTCATCACAATGTTCCATGACCGTGTCATCACAATGCTCCATAATTCTTGTCATCACAATGTTCCATGACCGTGTCATCACAATGCTCCATAATTCTTGTCATCACAATGTTCCATGACCGTGTCATCACAATGCTCCATAATTCTTGTCATCACAATGTTCCATGACCTTGTCATCACAATGCTCCATAATTCTTGTCATCACAATATTCCATGACCGTGTCATCACAATGCTCCATGGCCCTTGTCATCACAATGCTCCAGAATTCTTGTCATCACAATGTTCCATGACCATGTCATCACAATTCTCCATGGCACTTGAAATCACAATGCTCCAGAATTCTTTTCATCACAATGTTCCATGACCGTGTCATCACAATGCTCCATGGCCCTTGTCATCACAATGCTCCAGAATTCTTGTCATCACAATGTTCCATGACCGTGTCATCACAATGCTCTATGGCCCTGGTCATCACAATGCTCCAGATTGCTTGTCATCACAAAGTTCCATGACCGTGTCATGACAATGCACCATGGCCCTTGTCATCACGATGCTCCAGAATTCTTGTCATCACAATGTTCCATGACCGTGTCATCACAATGCTCCATGGCCCTTATCATCACAATGCTCCAGAATTCTTGTCATCACAATGTTCCATGACCGTGTCATCACAATGCTCAATAATTCTTGTCATCACAATGTTCCATGACCGTGTCATCACAATGCTCCATAATTCTTGTCATCACAATGTTCCATGACTGTGTCATCACAATGCTCGCGAATTCTTGTCATCACAATGTTCCATGACCATGTCATCACAATGCTCCATGGCCCTTGTCATCACAATGCTCCAGAATTCTTGTCATCACAATGTTCCATGACCGTGTCATCACAATGCTCCATAATTCTTGTCATCACAATGTTCGATGACCGTGTCATCACAATGCTACATGACCCTGGTCATCACAGTTCTCCATGACCTTTGTCATCACAATGCTCTATATAGTTTTTCATGACAATTCTAAATGACCACTTTAAACATTTTGCTTGCTGACCATTTTCATCACATTTCTCTATTGTCATTACAATTCCCCATGTCCCCATTCTTCACAATGCTCCATGATGCCTGTCATCACAATGCTCAATGGCTTTTGTTATCACAATGCTCCAGGACCAGTTTCATCACAATACTCCATCCCCCTTGTCATCACGGTGCACAATGAAACCTCTCATTACAATGCTCCATGACACTTGTCATCACAATGCTCCATGGCCCTTGTCTTCACAATGCTCCAGAATTCTTGTCATCACCATGTTCCATGACCATGTCATCACAATTCTCCATGGCCCTTGTCATCACAATGCTCCATGGCCCTTGTCTTCACAATGCTCCAGAATTCTTGTCATCACAATGTTCCATGACCGTGTCATCACAATGCTCCATGGCCCTTTTCATCACAATGCTCCAGATTTCTTGTCATCACAATGTTCCATGACCGTGTCATCACAATGCTCCAGAATTCTTGTCATCATAATGCTCCAGAATTCTTGTCATCACAATGTTCCATGACCGTGCCATCACAATGCTCCATGGCCCTTGTCATCACAATGCACCAGATTTCTTGTCATCAAAATGTTCCATGACCGTGTCATCACAATGCTCCAGAATTCTTGTCATCACAATGTTCCATGACCGTGTCATCACAATGCTCCAGAATTCTTGTCATCACAATGTTCCATGACCGTGTCATCACAATGCTCCATGTCCCTTGTCATCACAATGCTGCAGAATTCTTGTCATCACAATGTTCCATGACCGTGTCATCACAATGCTCCATAATTTTTGTCATCACACTGTTCCATGACCGTGTCATCACAATGCTACATGACCCTGGCCTTCACAGTTCTCCATGACCTTTGTCATCACAATGCTCTATGTAGTTTTTCATGACAATTCTAAATGACCACTTTAATCACTTTGCTTGCTGACCATTTTCATCACATTTCTCTATTGTCATTACAATTTCCCATGACCCCTTTCTTCACAGTGCTCCATGATGCCTGTCATCACAATGCTCAATGTCTTTTGTTATCACAATGCTCCAGGACCAGTTTCATCACAATACTCTATCCCCCTTGTCATCACGGTGCACAATGAAACCTCTCATTACAATGCTCCATGACACTTGTCATCACAATGCTCCATGGCCCTTGTCATCACAATGCTCCAGATTGTTGTCATCACAAAGTTCCGTGACCATGTCATCACAATGCACCATGGCCCTTGTCATCACAATGCTGCAGAATTCTTTTCATCACAATGTTCCATGACCGTGTCATCACAATGCTCCATGGCCCTTGTCATCACAATGCACCAGAATTCTGGTCATCACAATGTTCCATGATCGTGTCATCACAGTGCTCCATGGCTCTTGTCATCACAATGCTCCAGAATTCTGGTCATCACAATGTTCCATGACCGTGTCATCACAATGCTCCATAATTCTTGTCATCACAATGTTCCATGACCGTGTCATCACAATGCTACATGACCCTGGTCTTCACAGTTCTCCATGACCATTGTCATCACAATGCTCTATATAGTTTTTCATGACAATTCTAAAAGACCACTTTAATCACTTTGCTTGCTGACAATTTTCATCACATTTCTCTATCGTCATTATAATTCCCCATGACCTCTTTCTTCACAATGCTCCATGATGCCTGTCATCACAATGCTCAATGGCTTTTGTTATCACAATGCTCCAGGACCAGTTTCATCACAATACTCCATCCCCCTTGTCATCACGGTGCACAATGAAAAGTTTCATTACAATGCTCCATGACACATGTCATCACAATGCTCCAGAATTCTTGTCATCACAATGCTCCATGGCCCTTGTCATCACAATGCTTCAGAATTCTTCTCATTTGAATATTCCATGACCGTGTCATCACAATGCTCCATGGCCCTTGTCATCACAATGCTCCAGAATTCTTGTCATCACAATGTTCGATGACCATGTCATCACAATGCTCCATGGCCCTTGTCATCACAATGCTCCAGAATTCTTGTCATCACATTGTTCCATGACCGTGTCATCACAATGCTCCATGGCCCTTGTCATCACAATGCTCCAGAATTCTTGTCATCACAATGTTCCATGATCGTGTCATCACAATGCTCCAGAATTCTTGTCATCACAATGTTCCATGACCATGTCATCACAATGCTCCATGGCCCTTGTCATCACAATGCTCCAGAATTCTTGTCATCACAATATTCCATGACCGTGTCATCACAATGCTCCATGGCCCTTGTCATCACAATGCTCCAGAATTCTTGTCATCACAATGTTCCATGACCGTGTCATCACAATGCTCCATAATTCTTGTCATCAAAATGTTCCATGACCGTGTCATCACAATGCTCCAGAATTCTTCTCATCACAATGTTCCATGACCGTGTCATCACAATGCTCCATAATTCTTGTCATCACAATATTCCATGGTCGTGTCATCACAATGCTCCATGGCCCTTGTCATCACAATGCTCCAGAATTCTTGTCATCACAATGTTCCATGACCATGTCATCACAATTCTCCATGGCACTTGTAATCACAAGGCTCCAGAATTCTTGTCATCACAATCTTCCATGACCGTGTCATCACAATGCTCCATGGGCCTTGTCATCACAATGCTCCAGAATTCTTGTCATCACAATGTTCCATGACCGTGTCATCACAATGCTCAATGGCCCTGGTCATCACAATGCTACAGATTGCTTGTCATCACAAAGTTCCATGACCGTGTCATCACAATGCACCATGGCCCTTGTCATCACAATGCTCCAGAATTCTTGTCATCACAATGTTCCATGACCATATCATCACAATGCTCCATGGTCCTTGTCATCACAATGCTCCAGAATTCTTTTCATCACAATGTTCCATGACCGTGTCATCACAATGCTCCATGGCCCTTGTCATCACAATGCTCCAGATTTCTTGTCATCACAATGTTCCATGACCGTGTCATCACAATGCTCCAGAATTCTTGTCATCACAATGTTCCAGGACCGTGTCATCGCAATGCTCCAGAATTCTTGTCATCACAGTGTTCCATGACTGTGTCATCACAATTCTCCATGGCCCTTGTAATCACAATGCTCCAGAATTCTTGTCATCACAAGGTTCCATGACCGTGTCATCACAATGCTCCATAATTCTTGTCATCAAAATGTTCCATGACCGTGTCATCACAATGTTCCCTGACCATATCATCACAATGCTCCAGAATTCTTCTCATCACAATGCTCCAGAATTCTTGTCATCACAATGTTCCATGACCGTGTCATCACAATGCTCCAGAATTCTTGTCATCACAATGCTCCAGAATTCTTGTCATCACAATGTTCCATGACCGTGTCATCACAATGCTCCATGGCCCTGGTCATCACAATGCTCCAGATTGCTTGTCATCACAAAGTTCCATGACCGTGTCATGACAATGCACCATGGCCCTTGTCATCACGATGCTCCAGAATTCTTGTCATCACAATGTTCCATGACCGTGTCATCACAATGCCCCATGGCCCTTGTCATCACAATGCTCCAGAATTCTTGTCATCACAATGTTCCATGACGTGTCATCACAATGCTCCATAATTCTTGTCATCACAATGTTCCATGACCGTGTCATCACAATCCTCCATAATTCTTGTCATCACAATGTTCCATGACCGTGTCATCACAATGCTCCATAATTCTTGTCATCACAATGTTCTATGACCGTGTCATCACAATGCTACATGACCCTGGTCATCACAGTTCTCCATGACCTTTGTCATCACAATGCTCTATATAGTTTTTCATGACAATTCTAAATAACCACTTTAATCATTTTGCTTGCTGACCATTTTCATCACATTTCTCTATTGTCATTACAATTCCCCATGTCCCCATTCTTCACAATGCTCCATGATGCCTGTCATCACAATGCTCAATGGCTTTTGTAATCACAATGCTACAGGACCAGTTTCATCACAATACTCCATCCCCCTTGTCATCACGGTGCACAATGAAACCTCTCATTACAATGCTCCATGACACTTGTCATCACAATGCTCCATGGCCCTTGTCTTCACAATGCTCCAGAATTCTTGTCATCACCATGTTCCATGACCATGTCATCACAATTCTCCATGGCCCTTGTCATCACAATGCTCCATGGCCCTTGTCATCACAATGCTCCAGAATTCTTGTCATCACAATGTTCCATGACCGTGTCATCACAATGCTCCATGGCCCTTGTCATCACAATGCTCCAGAATTCTTGTCATCACAATGTTCCATGACCGTGTCATCACAATGCTCCATAATTCTTGTCATCACAATGTTCCATGACCGTGTCATCACAATACTCCATAATTCTTGTCATCACAATGTTCCATGACCGTGTCATCACAATGCTCCATAATTCTTGTCATCACAATGTTCCATGACCGTGTCATCACAATGCACCATAATTCTTGTCATCACAATATTCCATGACCGTGTCATCACAATGCTCCATGGCCCTTGTCATCACAATGCTCCAGAATTCTTGTCATCACAATGTTCCATGACCATGTCATCACAATTCTCCATGGCACTTGTAATCACAATGCTCCAGAATTCTTGTCATCACAATGTTCCATTACCGTGTCATCACAATGCTCCATGGCCCTTGTCATCACAATGTTCCAGAATTCTTGTCATCACAATGTTCCATGACCGTGTCATCACAATGCTCCATGGCCCTGGTCATCACAATGCTCCAGATTGCTTGTCATCACAAAGTTCCATGACCGTGTCATCACAATGCACCATGGCCCTTGTCATCACAATGCTCCAGAATTCTTGTCATCACAATGTTCCATGACCGTGTCATCACAATGCTCCATGGTCTTGTCATCACAATGCTCCAGAATCCTTGTCATCACAATGTTCCATGACCGTGTCATCACAATTCTCCATGGCCCTTGTCATCACAATGCACCAGATTTCTTGTTATCACAATGTTCCATGACCGTGTCATCACAATGCTCCAGAATTCTTGTCATCACAATGTTCCATGACCGTGTCATCACAATGCTCCAGAATTCTTGTCATCACAATGTTCCATGACCGTGTCATCACAATGCTCCATGGCCCTTGTCATCACAATGCTCCAGAATTCTTGTCATCACAATGTTCCATGACCGTGTCATCACAATGCTCCATAATTCTTGTCATCACAATGTTCCATGACCGTGTCATCACAATGCTACATGACCCTGGTCATCACAGTTCTCCATGACCTTTGTCATCACAATGCTCTATATAGTTTTTCATGACAATTCTAAATGACCACTTTAATCATTTTGCTTGCTGACCATTTTCATCACATTTCTCTATTGTCATTACAATTCCCCATGTCCCCATTCTTCACAATGCTCCATGATGCCTGTCATCACAATGCTCAATGGCTTTTGTTATCACAATGCTCCAGGACCAGTTTCATCACAATACTCCATCCCCCTTGTCATCACGGTGCACAATGAAACCTCTCATTACAATGCTCCATGACACTTGTCATCACAATGCTCCATGGCCCTTGTCTTCACAATGCTCCAGAATTCTTGTCATCACCATGTTCCATGACCATGTCATCACAATTCTCCATGGCCCTTGTCATCACAATGCTCCATGGCCCTTGTCATCACAATGCTCCAGAATTCTTGTCATCACAATGTTCCATGACCGTGTCATCACAATGCTCCATAATTCTTGTCATCACAATGTTCCATGACGGTGTCATCACAATGCTCCATGGCCCTTGTCATCACAATGCTCCAGAATTCTTGTCATCACAATGTTCCATGACCGTGTCATCACAATGCTCCATAATTCTTGTCATCAAAATGTTCCATGACCGTGTCATCACAATGCTCCAGAATTCTTGTCATCACAATGTTCCATGACCGTGTCATCACAATGTTCCAGAATTCTTGTCATCACAATGCTCCAGAATTCTTGTCATCACAATGTTCCATGACCGTGTCATCACAATGCTCCATGGCCCTGGTCACCACAATGCTCCAGATTGCTTGTCATCACAAAGTTCCATGACCGTGTCATCACAATGCACCATGGCCCTTGTCATCACAATGCTCCAGAATTCTTGTCATCAAAAAGTTCCATGACTGTGTCATCAAAATGCACCATGGCCCTTGTCATCACAATGTTCCAGAATTCTTGTCATCACAATGTTCCATGACCGTGTCATCACAATGCTCCATGGCCCTTGTCATCACAATGCTCCAGAATTCTTGTCATCACAATGTTCCATGACCGTGTCATCACAATGCTCCATAATTCTTGTCATCACAATGTTCCATGACCGTGTCATCACAATGCTCCATAATTCCTGTCATCACAATGTTCCATGACCGTGTCTTCACAATGCTCCATAATTCTTCTCATCACAATGTTCCATGACCGTGTCATCACAATGCTCCATAATTCTTGTCATCACAATATTCCATGACCGTGTCATCACAATGCTCCATGGCCCTTGTCATCACAATGCTCCAGAATTCTTGTCATCACAATGTTCCATGACCATGTCATCACAATTCTCCATGGCACTTGTCATCACAATGCTCCAGAATTCTTGTCATCACAATGTTCCATGACCGTGTCATCACAATGCTCCATGGCCCTGGTCATCACAATGCTACAGATTGCTTGTCATCACAAAGTTCCATGACCGTGTCATCACAATGCACCATGGCCCTTGTCATCACAATGCTCCAGAATTCTTGTCATCACAATGTTCCATGACCATATCATCACAATGCTCCATGGTCCTTGTCATCACAATGCTCCAGAATACTTTTCATCACAATGTTCCATGACCGTGTCATCACAATGCTCCATGGCCCTTGTCATCACAATGCACCAGATTTCTTGTCATCAAAATGTTCCATGACCGTGTCATCACAATGCTCCAGAATTCTTGTCATCACAATGTTCCATGACCGTGTCATCACAATGCTCCAGAATTCTTGTCATCACAATGTTCCATGACCGTGTCATCACAATGCTCCATGGCCCTTGTCATCACAATGCTGCAGAATTCTTGTCATCACAATGTTCCATGACCGTGTCATCACAATGCTCCATAATTTTTGTCATCACACTGTTCCATGACCGTGTCATCACAGTGCTACATGACCCTGGCCTTCACAGTTCTCCATGACCTTTGTCATCACAATGCTCTATGTAGTTTTTCATGACAATTCTAAATGACCACTTTAATCACTTTGCTTGCTGACCATTTTCATCACATTTCTCTATTGTCATTACAATTTCCCATGACCCCTTTCTTCACAATGCTCCATGATGCCTGTCATCACAATGCTCAATGTCTTTTGTTATCACAATGCTCCAGGACCAGTTTCATCACAATACTCTATCCCCCTTGTCATCACGGTGCACAATGAAACCTCTCATTACAATGCTCCATGACACTTGTCATCACAATGCTCCATGGCCCTTGTCATCACAATGCTCCAGATTGTTGTCATCACAAAGTTCCGTGACCATGTCATCACAATGCACCATGGCCCTTGTCATCACAATGCTGCAGAATTCTTTTCATCACAATGTTCCATGACTGTGTCATCACAATGCTCCATGGCCCTTGTCATCACAATGCACCAGAATTCTGGTCATCACAATGTTCCATGATCGTGTCATCACAATGCTCCATGGCTCTTGTCATCACAATGCTCCAGAATTCTGGTCATCACAATGTTCCATGACCGTGTCATCACAATGCTCCATAATTCTTGTCATCACAATGTTCCATGACCGTGTCATCACAATGCTACATGACCCTGGTCTTCACAGTTCTCCATGACCATTGTCATCACAATGCTCTATATAGTTTTTCATGACAATTCTAAAAGACCACTTTAATCACTTTGCTTGCTGACAATTTTCATCACATTTCTCTATCGTCATTATAATTCCCCATGACCTCTTTCTTCACAATGCTCCATGATGCCTGTCATCACAATGCTCAATGGCTTTTGTTATCACAATGCTCCAGGACCAGTTTCATCACAATACTCCATCCCCCTTGTCATCACGGTGCACAATGAAAAGTTTCATTACAATGCTCCATGACACATGTCATCACAATGCTCCAGAATTCTTGTCATCACAATGTTCCATGACCATGTCATCACAATGCTCCATGGCCCTTGTCATCACAATGCTTCAGAATTCTTCTCATTTGAATATTCCATGACCGTGTCATCACAATGCTCCATGGCCCTTGTCATCACAATGCTCCAGAATTCTTGTCATCACAATGTTCGATGACCATGTCATCACAATGCTCCATGGCCCTTGTCATCACAATGCTCCAGAATTCTTGTCATCACATTGTTCCATGACCGTGTCATCACAATGCTCCATGGCCCTTGTCATCACAATGCTCCAGAATTCTTGTCATCACAATGTTCCATGATCGTGTCATCACAATGCTCCAGAATTCTTGTCATCACAATGTTCCATGAATATGTCATCACAATGCTCCATGGCCCTTGTCATCACAATGCTCCAGAATTCTTGTCATCACAATATTCCATGACCGTGTCATCACAATGCTCCATGGCCCTTGTCATCACAATGCTCCAGAATTCTTGTCATCACAATGTTCCATGACCGTGTCATCACAATGCTCCATAATTCTTGTCATCAAAATGTTCCATGACCGTGTCATCACAATGCTCCAGAATTCTTGTCATCACAATGTTCCATGACCGTGTCATCACAATGCTCCATGGCCCTGGTCACCACAATGCTCCAGATTGCTTGTCATCACAAAGTTCCATGACCGTGTCATCACAATGCACCATGGCCCTTGTCATCACAATTCTCCAGAATTCTTGTCATCACAAAGTTCCATGACTGTGTCATCAAAATGCACCATGGCCCTTGTCATCACAATGTTCCAGAATTCTTGTCATCACAATGTTCCATGACCGTGTCATCACAATGCTCCATGGCCCTTGTCATCACAATGCTCCAGAATTCTTGTCATCACAATGTTCCATGACCGTGTCATCACAATGCTCCATAATTCTTGTCATCACAATGTTCCATGACCGTGTCATCACAATGCTCCATAATTCTTGTCATCACAATGTTCCATGTCCGTGTCATCACAATGCTCCATAATTCTTCTCATCACAATGTTCCATGACCGTGTCATCACAATGCTCCATAATTCTTGTCATCACAATATTCCATGACCGTGTCATCACAATGCTCCATGGCCCTTGTCATCACAATGCTCCAGAATTCTTCTCATCACAATGTTCCATGACCATGTCATCACAATTCTCCATGGCACTTGTAATCACAATGCTCCAGAATTCTTGACATCACAATCTTCCATGACCGTGTCATCACAATGCTCCATGGGCCTTGTCATCACAATGCTCCAGAATTCTTGTCATCACAATGTTCCATGACCGTGTCATCACAATGCTCCATAATTCTTGTCATCACAATGTTCCATGAACGTGTCATCACAATGCTCCATAATTCTTGTCATCACAATATTCCATGACCGTGTCATCACAATGCTCCATGGCCCTTGTCATCACAATGCTCCAGAATTCTTGTCATCACAATGTACCATGACCATGTCATCACAATTCTCCATGGCACTTGAAATCACAATGCTCCAGATTGCTTGTCATCACAAAGTTCCATGACCGTGTCATCACAATGCACCATGGCCCTTGTCATCAGAATGCTCCAGAATTCTTGTCATCACAATGTTCCATGACCGTGTCATCACAATTCTCCATGGTCCTTGTCATCACAATGCTCCAGAATTCTTGTCATCACAATGTTCCATGATCGTGTCATCACAATGCTCCATGGCCCTTTTCATCACAATGCTCCAGATTTCTTGTCATCACAATGTTCCATGACCGTGTCATCACAATGCTCCAGAATTCTTGTCATCACAATGTTCCATGACTGTGTCATCACAATGCTCCAGAATTCTTGTCATCACAGTGTTCCATGACCGTGTCATCACAATGTTCCCTGACCATGTCATCACAATGCTCCAGAATTCTTGTCATCACAATGCTCCAGAATTCTTGTCATCACAATGTTCCATGACCGTGTCATCACAATGCTCCAGAATTCTTATCATCACAATGCTCCAGAATTCTTGTCATCACAATGTTCCATGACCGTGTCATCACAATGCTCCATGGCCCTGGTCATCACAATGCTCCAGATTGCTTGTCATCACAAAGTTCCATGACCGTGTCATGACAATGCACCATGGCCCTTGTCATCAGGATGCTCCAGAATTCTTGTCATCACAATGTTCCATGACCGTGTCATCACAATGCTCCATAATTCTTGTCATCACAATGTTCGATGACCGTGTCATCACAATGCTACATGACCCTGGTCATCACAGTTCTCCATGACCTTTGTCATCACAATGCTCTATATAGTTTTTCATGACAATTCTAAATGACTACTTTAAACATTTTGCTTGCTGACCATTTTCATCACATTTCTCTATTGTCTTTACAATTCCCCATGTCCCCATTCTTCACAATGCTCCATGATGCCTGTCATCACAATGCTCAATGGCTTTTGTTATCACAATGCTCCAGGACCAGTTTCATCACAATACTCCATCCCCCTTGTCATCACGGTGCACAATGAAACCTCTCATTACAATGTTCCATGACACTTGTCATCACAATGCTCCATGGCCCTTGTCTTCACAATGCTCCAGAATTCTTGTCATCACCATGTTCCATGACCATGTCATCACAATTCTCCATGGCCCTTGTCATCACAATGCTCCATGGCCCTTATCATCACAATGCTCCAGAATTCTTGTAATCACAATGTTCCATGACCGTGTCATCACAATGCTCCATGGCCCTTCTCATCACAATGCTCCAGAATTCTTGTCATCACAATGTTCCATGACCGTGTCATCACAATGCTCCATGGCCCTTGTCATCACAATGCTCCATAATTCTTGTCATCACAATGTTCCATGACCGTGTCATCACAATGCTCCAGAATTCTTGTCATCACAATGTTCCATGACCGTGTCATCACAATGCTCCAGAATTCTTGTCATCACAATGTTCCATGACCATGTCATCACAATGCACCATGACCCTTGTCACCACAATGCTCCAGAATTCTTGTCATCACAATGTTCCATGACCGTGTCATCACAATGCTACATGGCCCTTGTCATCACAATGCTCCAGAATTCTTGTCATCACAATGTTCCATGACCGTGTCATCACAATGCTCCAGAATTCTTGTCATCACAATGTTCCATGACCGTGTCATCACAATGCTCCATAATTCTTGTCATCACAATGTTCCATGACCGTGTCATCACAATGCTCCATGGCCCTTGTCATCACAATGCTCCAGAATTCTTGTCATCACAATGTTCCATGACCATGTCATCACAATTCTTCATGGCCCTTGTCATCACAATGCTCCAGAATTCTTGTCATCACAATGTTCCATGACCGTGTCATCACAATGCTCCATGGCCCTTGTCATTACAATGCTCCAGAATTCTTGTCATCACAATGTTCCATGACCATGTCATCACAATGCTCCATGGCCCTTGTCATCACAATGCTCCAGAATTCTTGTCATCACAATGTTCCATGACCGTGTCATCACAATGCTCCATAATTCTTGTCATCACAATGTTCCATGACCGTGTCATCACAATGCTACATGAACCTGGTCATCACAGTTCTCCATGACCTTTGTCATCACAATGCTCTATATAGTTTTTCATGACAATTCTAAATGACCACTTTAATCATTTTGCTTGCTGACCATTTTCATCACATTTCTCTATTGTCATTACAATTCCCCATGTCCCCATTCTTCACAATGCTCCATGATGCCTGTCATCACAATGCTCAATGGCTTTTGTTATCACAATGCTCCAGGACCAGTTTCATCACAATACTCCATCCCCCTTGTCATCACGGTGCACAATGAAACCTCTCATTACAATGCTCCATGACACTTGTCATCACAATGCTCCATGGCCCTTGTCTTCACAATGCTCCAGAATTCTTGTCATCACCATGTTCCATGACCATGTCATCACAATTCTCCATGGCCCTTGTCATCACAATGCTCCATGGCCCTTGTCATCACAATGCTCCAGAATTCTTGTCATCACAATGTTCCATGACCGTGTCATCACAATGCTCCATGGCCCTTGTCATCACAATGCTCCAGAATACTTGTCATCACAATGTTCCATGACCGTGTCATCACAATGCTCCATAATTCTTGTCATCACAATGTTCCATGACCGTGTCATCACAATGCTCCATAATTCTTGTCATCACAATGTTCCATGACCGTGTCATCACAATGCTCCATAATTCTTGTCATCACAATGTTCCATGACCTTGTCATCACAATGCTCCATAATTCTTGTCATCACAATATTCCATGACCGTGTCATCACAATGCTCCATGGCCCTTGTCATCACAATGCTCCAGAATTCTTGTCATCACAATGTTCCATGACCATGTCATCACAATTCTCCATGGCACTTGAAATCACAATGCTCCAGAATTCTTTTCATCACAATGTTCCATGACCGTGTCATCACAATGCTCCATGGCCCTTGTCATCACAATGCTCCAGAATTCTTGTCATCACAATGTTCCATGACCGTGTCATCACAATGCTCTATGGCCCTGGTCATCACAATGCTCCAGATTGCTTGTCATCACAAAGTTCCATGACCGTGTCATGACAATGCACCATGGCCCTTGTCATCACGATGCTCCAGAATTCTTGTCATCACAATGTTCCATGACCGTGTCATCACAATGCTCCATGGCCCTTATCATCACAATGCTCCAGAATTCTTGTCATCACAATGTTCCATGACCGTGTCATCACAATGCTCAATAATTCTTGTCATCACAATGTTCCATGACCGTGTCATCACAATGCTCCATAATTCTTGTCATCACAATGTTCCATGACTGTGTCATCACAATGCTCGCGAATTCTTGTCATCACAATGTTCCATGACCATGTCATCACAATGCTCCATGGCCCTTGTCATCACAATGCTCCAGAATTCTTGTCATCACAATGTTCCATGACCGTGTCATCACAATGCTCCATAATTCTTGTCATCACAATGTTCGATGACCGTGTCATCACAATGCTACATGACCCTGGTCATCACAGTTCTCCATGACCTTTGTCATCACAATGCTCTATATAGTTTTTCATGACAATTCTAAATGACCACTTTAAACATTTTGCTTGCTGACCATTTTCATCACATTTCTCTATTGTCATTACAATTCCCCATGTCCCCATTCTTCACAATGCTCCATGATGCCTGTCATCACAATGCTCAATGGCTTTTGTTATCACAATGCTCCAGGACCAGTTTCATCACAATACTCCATCCCCCTTGTCATCACGGTGCACAATGAAACCTCTCATTACAATGCTCCATGACACTTGTCATCACAATGCTCCATGGCCCTTGTCTTCACAATGCTCCAGAATTCTTGTCATCACCATGTTCCATGACCATGTCATCACAATTCTCCATGGCCCTTGTCATCACAATGCTCCATGGCCCTTGTCTTCACAATGCTCCAGAATTCTTGTCATCACAATGTTCCATGACCGTGTCATCACAATGCTCCATGGCCCTTGTCATCACAATGCACCAGATTTCTTGTCATCAAAATGTTCCATGACCGTGTCATCACAATGCTCCAGAATTCTTGTCATCACAATGTTCCATGACCGTGTCATCACAATGCTCCAGAATTCTTGTCATCACAATGTTCCATGACCGTGTCATCACAATGCTCCATGGCCCTTGTCATCACAATGCTGCAGAATTCTTGTCATCACAATGTTCCATGACCGTGTCATCACAATGCTCCATAATTTTTGTCATCACACTGTTCCATGACCGTGTCATCACAGTGCTACATGACCCTGGCCTTCACAGTTCTCCATGACCTTTGTCATCACAATGCTCTATGTAGTTTTTCATGACAATTCTAAATGACCACTTTAATCACTTTGCTTGCTGACCATTTTCATCACATTTCTCTATTGTCATTACAATTTCCCATGACCCCTTTCTTCACAATGCTCCATGATGCCTGTCATCACAATGCTCAATGTCTTTTGTTATCACAATGCTCCAGGACCAGTTTCATCACAATAATCTATCCCCCTTGTCATCACGGTGCACAATGAAACCTCTCATTACAATGCTCCATGACACTTGTCATCACAATGCTCCATGGCCCTTGTCATCACAATGCTCCAGATTGTTGTCATCACAAAGTTCCGTGACCATGTCATCACAATGCACCATGGCCCTTGTCATCACAATGCTGCAGAATTCTTTTCATCACAATGTTCCATGACTGTGTCATCACAATGCTCCATGGCCCTTGTCATCACAATGCACCAGAATTCTGGTCATCACAATGTTCCATGATCGTGTCATCACAATGCTCCATGGCTCTTGTCATCACAATGCTCCAGAATTCTGGTCATCACAATGTTCCATGACCGTGTCATCACAATGCTCCATAATTCTTGTCATCACAATGTTCCATGACCGTGTCATCACAATGCTACATGACCCTGGTCTTCACAGTTCTCCATGACCATTGTCATCACAATGCTCTATATAGTTTTTCATGACAATTCTAAAAGACCACTTTAATCACTTTGCTTGCTGACAATTTTCATCACATTTCTCTATCGTCATTATAATTCCCCATGACCTCTTTCTTCACAATGCTCCATGATGCCTGTCATCACAATGCTCAATGGCTTTTGTTATCACAATGCTCCAGGACCAGTTTCATCACAATACTCCATCCCCCTTGTCATCACGGTGCACAATGAAAAGTTTCATTACAATGCTCCATGACACATGTCATCACAATGCTCCAGAATTCTTGTCATCACAATGTTCCATGACCATGTCATCACAATGCTCCATGGCCCTTGTCATCACAATGCTTCAGAATTCTTCTCATTTGAATATTCCATGACCGTGTCATCACAATGCTCCATGGCCCTTGTCATCACAATGCTCCAGAATTCTTGTCATCACAATGTTCGATGACCATGTCATCACAATGCTCCATGGCCCTTGTCATCACAATGCTCCAGAATTCTTGTCATCACATTGTTCCATGACCGTGTCATCACAATGCTCCATGGCCCTTGTCATCACAATGCTCCAGAATTCTTGTCATCACAATGTTCCATGATCGTGTCATCACAATGCTCCAGAATTCTTGTCATCACAATGTTCCATGAATATGTCATCACAATGCTCCATGGCCCTTGTCATCACAATGCTCCAGAATTCTTGTCATCACAATATTCCATGACCGTGTCATCACAATGCTCCATGGCCCTTGTCATCACAATGCTCCAGAATTCTTGTCATCACAATGTTCCATGACCGTGTCATCACAATGCTCCATAATTCTTGTCATCAAAATGTTCCATGACCGTGTCATCACAATGCTCCAGAATTCTTGTCATCACAATGTTCCATGACCGTGTCATCACAATGCTCCATGGCCCTGGTCACCACAATGCTCCAGATTGCTTGTCATCACAAAGTTCCATGACCGTGTCATCACAATGCACCATGGCCCTTGTCATCACAATTCTCCAGAATTCTTGTCATCACAAAGTTCCATGACTGTGTCATCAAAATGCACCATGGCCCTTGTCATCACAATGTTCCAGAATTCTTGTCATCACAATGTTCCATGACCGTGTCATCACAATGCTCCATGGCCCTTGTCATCACAATGCTCCAGAATTCTTGTCATCACAATGTTCCATGACCGTGTCATCACAATGCTCCATAATTCTTGTCATCACAATGTTCCATGACCGTGTCATCACAATGCTCCATAATTCTTGTCATCACAATGTTCCATGTCCGTGTCATCACAATGCTCCATAATTCTTCTCATCACAATGTTCCATGACCGTGTCATCACAATGCTCCATAATTCTTGTCATCACAATATTCCATGACCGTGTCATCACAATGCTCCATGGCCCTTGTCATCACAATGCTCCAGAATTCTTCTCATCACAATGTTCCATGACCATGTCATCACAATTCTCCATGGCACTTGTAATCACAATGCTCCAGAATTCTTGACATCACAATCTTCCATGACCGTGTCATCACAATGCTCCATGGGCCTTGTCATCACAATGCTCCAGAATTCTTGTCATCACAATGTTCCATGACCGTGTCATCACAATGCTCCATAATTCTTGTCATCACAATGTTCCATGAACGTGTCATCACAATGCTCCATAATTCTTGTCATCACAATATTCCATGACCGTGTCATCACAATGCTCCATGGCCCTTGTCATCACAATGCTCCAGAATTCTTGTCATCACAATGTACCATGACCATGTCATCACAATTCTCCATGGCACTTGAAATCACAATGCTCCAGATTGCTTGTCATCACAAAGTTCCATGACCGTGTCATCACAATGCACCATGGCCCTTGTCATCAGAATGCTCCAGAATTCTTGTCATCACAATGTTCCATGACCGTGTCATCACAATGCTCCATGGCCCTTCTCATCACAATGCTCCAGAATTCTTGTCATCACAATGTTCCATGACCGTGTCATCACAATGCTCCATGGCCCTTGTCATCACAATGCTCCATAATTCTTGTCATCACAATGTTCCATGACCGTGTCATCACAATGCTCCAGAATTCTTGTCATCACAATGTTCCATGACCGTGTCATCACAATGCTCCAGAATTCTTGTCATCACAATGTTCCATGACCATGTCATCACAATGCACCATGACCCTTGTCACCACAATGCTCCAGAATTCTTGTCATCACAATGTTCCATGACCGTGTCATCACAATGCTACATGGCCCTTGTCATCACAATGCTCCAGAATTCTTGTCATCACAATGTTCCATGACCGTGTCATCACAATGCTCCAGAATTCTTGTCATCACAATGTTCCATGACCGTGTCATCACAATGCTCCATAATTCTTGTCATCACAATGTTCCATGACCGTGTCATCACAATGCTCCATGGCCCTTGTCATCACAATGCTCCAGAATTCTTGTCATCACAATGTTCCATGACCATGTCATCACAATTCTTCATGGCCCTTGTCATCACAATGCTCCAGAATTCTTGTCATCACAATGTTCCATGACCGTGTCATCACAATGCTCCATGGCCCTTGTCATTACAATGCTCCAGAATTCTTGTCATCACAATGTTCCATGACCATGTCATCACAATGCTCCATGGCCCTTGTCATCACAATGCTCCAGAATTCTTGTCATCACAATGTTCCATGACCGTGTCATCACAATGCTCCATAATTCTTGTCATCACAATGTTCCATGACCGTGTCATCACAATGCTACATGAACCTGGTCATCACAGTTCTCCATGACCTTTGTCATCACAATGCTCTATATAGTTTTTCATGACAATTCTAAATGACCACTTTAATCATTTTGCTTGCTGACCATTTTCATCACATTTCTCTATTGTCATTACAATTCCCCATGTCCCCATTCTTCACAATGCTCCATGATGCCTGTCATCACAATGCTCAATGGCTTTTGTTATCACAATGCTCCAGGACCAGTTTCATCACAATACTCCATCCCCCTTGTCATCACGGTGCACAATGAAACCTCTCATTACAATGCTCCATGACACTTGTCATCACAATGCTCCATGGCCCTTGTCTTCACAATGCTCCAGAATTCTTGTCATCACCATGTTCCATGACCATGTCATCACAATTCTCCATGGCCCTTGTCATCACAATGCTCCATGGCCCTTGTCATCACAATGCTCCAGAATTCTTGTCATCACAATGTTCCATGACCGTGTCATCACAATGCTCCATGGCCCTTGTCATCACAATGCTCCAGAATACTTGTCATCACAATGTTCCATGACCGTGTCATCACAATGCTCCATAATTCTTGTCATCACAATGTTCCATGACCGTGTCATCACAATGCTCCATAATTCTTGTCATCACAATGTTCCATGACCGTGTCATCACAATGCTCCATAATTCTTGTCATCACAATGTTCCATGACCTTGTCATCACAATGCTCCATAATTCTTGTCATCACAATATTCCATGACCGTGTCATCACAATGCTCCATGGCCCTTGTCATCACAATGCTCCAGAATTCTTGTCATCACAATGTTCCATGACCATGTCATCACAATTCTCCATGGCACTTGAAATCACAATGCTCCAGAATTCTTTTCATCACAATGTTCCATGACCGTGTCATCACAATGCTCCATGGCCCTTGTCATCACAATGCTCCAGAATTCTTGTCATCACAATGTTCCATGACCGTGTCATCACAATGCTCTATGGCCCTGGTCATCACAATGCTCCAGATTGCTTGTCATCACAAAGTTCCATGACCGTGTCATGACAATGCACCATGGCCCTTGTCATCACGATGCTCCAGAATTCTTGTCATCACAATGTTCCATGACCGTGTCATCACAATGCTCCATGGCCCTTATCATCACAATGCTCCAGAATTCTTGTCATCACAATGTTCCATGACCGTGTCATCACAATGCTCAATAATTCTTGTCATCACAATGTTCCATGACCGTGTCATCACAATGCTCCATAATTCTTGTCATCACAATGTTCCATGACTGTGTCATCACAATGCTCGCGAATTCTTGTCATCACAATGTTCCATGACCATGTCATCACAATGCTCCATGGCCCTTGTCATCACAATGCTCCAGAATTCTTGTCATCACAATGTTCCATGACCGTGTCATCACAATGCTCCATAATTCTTGTCATCACAATGTTCGATGACCGTGTCATCACAATGCTACATGACCCTGGTCATCACAGTTCTCCATGACCTTTGTCATCACAATGCTCTATATAGTTTTTCATGACAATTCTAAATGACCACTTTAAACATTTTGCTTGCTGACCATTTTCATCACATTTCTCTATTGTCATTACAATTCCCCATGTCCCCATTCTTCACAATGCTCCATGATGCCTGTCATCACAATGCTCAATGGCTTTTGTTATCACAATGCTCCAGGACCAGTTTCATCACAATACTCCATCCCCCTTGTCATCACGGTGCACAATGAAACCTCTCATTACAATGCTCCATGACACTTGTCATCACAATGCTCCATGGCCCTTGTCTTCACAATGCTCCAGAATTCTTGTCATCACCATGTTCCATGACCATGTCATCACAATTCTCCATGGCCCTTGTCATCACAATGCTCCATGGCCCTTGTCTTCACAATGCTCCAGAATTCTTGTCATCACAATGTTCCATGACCGTGTCATCACAATGCTCCATGGCCCTTTTCATCACAATGCTCCAGATTTCTTGTCATCACAATGTTCCATGACCGTGTCATCACAATGCTCCAGAATTCTTGTCATCATAATGCTCCAGAATTCTTGTCATCACAATGTTCCATGACCGTGCCATCACAATGCTCCATGGCCCTTGTCATCACAATGCACCAGATTTCTTGTCATCAAAATGTTCCATGACCGTGTCATCACAATGCTCCAGAATTCTTGTCATCACAATGTTCCATGACCGTGTCATCACAATGCTCCAGAATTCTTGTCATCACAATGTTCCATGACCGTGTCATCACAATGCTCCATGTCCCTTGTCATCACAATGCTGCAGAATTCTTGTCATCACAATGTTCCATGACCGTGTCATCACAATGCTCCATAATTTTTGTCATCACACTGTTCCATGACCGTGTCATCACAATGCTACATGACCCTGGCCTTCACAGTTCTCCATGACCTTTGTCATCACAATGCTCTATGTAGTTTTTCATGACAATTCTAAATGACCACTTTAATCACTTTGCTTGCTGACCATTTTCATCACATTTCTCTATTGTCATTACAATTTCCCATGACCCCTTTCTTCACAGTGCTCCATGATGCCTGTCATCACAATGCTCAATGTCTTTTGTTATCACAATGCTCCAGGACCAGTTTCATCACAATACTCTATCCCCCTTGTCATCACGGTGCACAATGAAACCTCTCATTACAATGCTCCATGACACTTGTCATCACAATGCTCCATGGCCCTTGTCATCACAATGCTCCAGATTGTTGTCATCACAAAGTTCCGTGACCATGTCATCACAATGCACCATGGCCCTTGTCATCACAATGCTGCAGAATTCTTTTCATCACAATGTTCCATGACCGTGTCATCACAATGCTCCATGGCCCTTGTCATCACAATGCACCAGAATTCTGGTCATCACAATGTTCCATGATCGTGTCATCACAGTGCTCCATGGCTCTTGTCATCACAATGCTCCAGAATTCTGGTCATCACAATGTTCCATGACCGTGTCATCACAATGCTCCATAATTCTTGTCATCACAATGTTCCATGACCGTGTCATCACAATGCTACATGACCCTGGTCTTCACAGTTCTCCATGACCATTGTCATCACAATGCTCTATATAGTTTTTCATGACAATTCTAAAAGACCACTTTAATCACTTTGCTTGCTGACAATTTTCATCACATTTCTCTATCGTCATTATAATTCCCCATGACCTCTTTCTTCACAATGCTCCATGATGCCTGTCATCACAATGCTCAATGGCTTTTGTTATCACAATGCTCCAGGACCAGTTTCATCACAATACTCCATCCCCCTTGTCATCACGGTGCACAATGAAAAGTTTCATTACAATGCTCCATGACACATGTCATCACAATGCTCCAGAATTCTTGTCATCACAATGCTCCATGGCCCTTGTCATCACAATGCTTCAGAATTCTTCTCATTTGAATATTCCATGACCGTGTCATCACAATGCTCCATGGCCCTTGTCATCACAATGCTCCAGAATTCTTGTCATCACAATGTTCGATGACCATGTCATCACAATGCTCCATGGCCCTTGTCATCACAATGCTCCAGAATTCTTCTCATCACATTGTTCCATGACCGTGTCATCACAATGCTCCATGGCCCTTGTCATCACAATGCTCCAGAATTCTTGTCATCACAATGTTCCATGATCGTGTCATCACAATGCTCCAGAATTCTTGTCATCACAATGTTCCATGACCATGTCATCACAATGCTCCATGGCCCTTGTCATCACAATGCTCCAGAATTCTTGTCATCACAATATTCCATGACCGTGTCATCACAATGCTCCATGGCCCTTGTCATCACAATGCTCCAGAATTCTTGTCATCACAATGTTCCATGACCGTGTCATCACAATGCTCCATAATTCTTGTCATCAAAATGTTCCATGACCGTGTCATCACAATGCTCCAGAATTCTTCTCATCACAATGTTCCATGACCGTGTCATCACAATGCTCCATAATTCTTGTCATCACAATATTCCATGGTCGTGTCATCACAATGCTCCATGGCCCTTGTCATCACAATGCTCCAGAATTCTTGTCATCACAATGTTCCATGACCATGTCATCACAATTCTCCATGGCACTTGTAATCACAAGGCTCCAGAATTCTTGTCATCACAATCTTCCATGACCGTGTCATCACAATGCTCCATGGGCCTTGTCATCACAATGCTCCAGAATTCTTGTCATCACAATGTTCCATGACCGTGTCATCACAATGCTCAATGGCCCTGGTCATCACAATGCTACAGATTGCTTGTCATCACAAAGTTCCATGACCGTGTCATCACAATGCACCATGGCCCTTGTCATCACAATGCTCCAGAATTCTTGTCATCACAATGTTCCATGACCATATCATCACAATGCTCCATGGTCCTTGTCATCACAATGCTCCAGAATTCTTTTCATCACAATGTTCCATGACCGTGTCATCACAATGCTCCATGGCCCTTGTCATCACAATGCTCCAGATTTCTTGTCATCACAATGTTCCATGACCGTGTCATCACAATGCTCCAGAATTCTTGTCATCACAATGTTCCAGGACCGTGTCATCACAATGCTCCAGAATTCTTGTCATCACAGTGTTCCATGACTGTGTCATCACAATTCTCCATGGCCCTTGTAATCACAATGCTCCAGAATTCTTGTCATCACAAGGTTCCATGACCGTGTCATCACAATGCTCCATAATTCTTGTCATCAAAATGTTCCATGACCGTGTCATCACAATGTTCCCTGACCATATCATCACAATGCTCCAGAATTCTTCTCATCACAATGCTCCAGAATTCTTGTCATCACAATGTTCCATGACCGTGTCATCACAATGCTCCAGAATTCTTGTCATCACAATGCTCCAGAATTCTTGTCATCACAATGTTCCATGACCGTGTCATCACAATGCTCCATGGCCCTGGTCATCACAATGCTCCAGATTGCTTGTCATCACAAAGTTCCATGACCGTGTCATGACAATGCACCATGGCCCTTGTCATCACGATGCTCCAGAATTCTTGTCATCACAATGTTCCATGACCGTGTCATCACAATGCCCCATGGCCCTTGTCATCACAATGCTCCAGAATTCTTGTCATCACAATGTTCCATGACGTGTCATCACAATGCTCCATAATTCTTGTCATCACAATGTTCCATGACCGTGTCATCACAATCCTCCATAATTCTTGTCATCACAATGTTCCATGACCGTGTCATCACAATGCTCCATAATTCTTGTCATCACAATGTTCTATGACCGTGTCATCAAAATGCTACATGACCCTGGTCATCACAGTTCTCCATGACCTTTGTCATCACAATGCTCTATATAGTTTTTCATGACAATTCTAAATAACCACTTTAATCATTTTGCTTGCTGACCATTTTCATCACATTTCTCTATTGTCATTACAATTCCCCATGTCCCCATTCTTCACAATGCTCCATGATGCCTGTCATCACAATGCTCAATGGCTTTTGTAATCACAATGCTACAGGACCAGTTTCATCACAATACTCCATCCCCCTTGTCATCACGGTGCACAATGAAACCTCTCATTACAATGCTCCATGACACTTGTCATCACAATGCTCCATGGCCCTTGTCTTCACAATGCTCCAGAATTCTTGTCATCACCATGTTCCATGACCATGTCATCACAATTCTCCATGGCCCTTGTCATCACAATGCTCCATGGCCCTTGTCATCACAATGCTCCAGAATTCTTGTCATCACAATGTTCCATGACCGTGTCATCACAATGCTCCATGGCCCTTGTCATCACAATGCTCCAGAATTCTTGTCATCACAATGTTCCATGACCGTGTCATCACAATGCTCCATAATTCTTGTCATCACAATGTTCCATGACCGTGTCATCACAATACTCCATAATTCTTGTCATCACAATGTTCCATGACCGTGTCATCACAATGCTCCATAATTCTTGTCATCACAATGTTCCATGACCGTGTCATCACAATGCACCATAATTCTTGTCATCACAATATTCCATGACCGTGTCATCACAATGCTCCATGGCCCTTGTCATCACAATGCTCCAGAATTCTTGTCATCACAATGTTCCATGACCATGTCATCACAATTCTCCATGGCACTTGTAATCACAATGCTCCAGAATTCTTGTCATCACAATGTTCCATTACCGTGTCATCACAATGCTCCATGGCCCTTGTCATCACAATGTTCCAGAATTCTTGTCATCACAATGTTCCATGACCGTGTCATCACAATGCTCCATGGCCCTGGTCATCACAATGCTCCAGATTGCTTGTCATCACAAAGTTCCATGACCGTGTCATCACAATGCACCATGGCCCTTGTCATCACAATGCTCCAGAATTCTTGTCATCACAATGTTCCATGACCGTGTCATCACAATGCTCCATGGTCTTGTCATCACAATGCTCCAGAATCCTTGTCATCACAATGTTCCATGACCGTGTCATCACAATTCTCCATGGCCCTTGTCATCACAATGCACCAGATTTCTTGTTATCACAATGTTCCATGACCGTGTCATCACAATGCTCCAGAATTCTTGTCATCACAATGTTCCATGACCGTGTCATCACAATGCTCCAGAATTCTTGTCATCACAATGTTCCATGACCGTGTCATCACAATGCTCCATGGCCCTTGTCATCACAATGCTCCAGAATTCTTGTCATCACAATGTTCCATGACCGTGTCATCACAATGCTCCATAATTCTTGTCATCACAATGTTCCATGACCGTGTCATCACAATGCTACATGACCCTGGTCATCACAGTTCTCCATGACCTTTGTCATCACAATGCTCTATATAGTTTTTCATGACAATTCTAAATGACCACTTTAATCATTTTGCTTGCTGACCATTTTCATCACATTTCTCTATTGTCATTACAATTCCCCATGTCCCCATTCTTCACAATGCTCCATGATGCCTGTCATCACAATGCTCAATGGCTTTTGTTATCACAATGCTCCAGGACCAGTTTCATCACAATACTCCATCCCCCTTGTCATCACGGTGCACAATGAAACCTCTCATTACAATGCTCCATGACACTTGTCATCACAATGCTCCATGGCCCTTGTCTTCACAATGCTCCAGAATTCTTGTCATCACCATGTTCCATGACCATGTCATCACAATTCTCCATGGCCCTTGTCATCACAATGCTCCATGGCCCTTGTCATCACAATGCTCCAGAATTCTTGTCATCACAATGTTCCATGACCGTGTCATCACAATGCTCCATAATTCTTGTCATCACAATGTTCCATGACGGTGTCATCACAATGCTCCATGGCCCTTGTCATCACAATGCTCCAGAATTCTTGTCATCACAATGTTCCATGACCGTGTCATCACAATGCTCCATAATTCTTGTCATCAAAATGTTCCATGACCGTGTCATCACAATGCTCCAGAATTCTTGTCATCACAATGTTCCATGACCGTGTCATCACAATGTTCCAGAATTCTTGTCATCACAATGCTCCAGAATTCTTGTCATCACAATGTTCCATGACCGTGTCATCACAATGCTCCATGGCCCTGGTCACCACAATGCTCCAGATTGCTTGTCATCACAAAGTTCCATGACCGTGTCATCACAATGCACCATGGCCCTTGTCATCACAATGCTCCAGAATTCTTGTCATCAAAAAGTTCCATGACTGTGTCATCAAAATGCACCATGGCCCTTGTCATCACAATGTTCCAGAATTCTTGTCATCACAATGTTCCATGACCGTGTCATCACAATGCTCCATGGCCCTTGTCATCACAATGCTCCAGAATTCTTGTCATCACAATGTTCCATGACCGTGTCATCACAATGCTCCATAATTCTTGTCATCACAATGTTCCATGACCGTGTCATCACAATGCTCCATAATTCCTGTCATCACAATGTTCCATGACCGTGTCTTCACAATGCTCCATAATTCTTCTCATCACAATGTTCCATGACCGTGTCATCACAATGCTCCATAATTCTTGTCATCACAATATTCCATGACCGTGTCATCACAATGCTCCATGGCCCTTGTCATCACAATGCTCCAGAATTCTTGTCATCACAATGTTCCATGACCATGTCATCACAATTCTCCATGGCACTTGTCATCACAATGCTCCAGAATTCTTGTCATCACAATGTTCCATGACCGTGTCATCACAATGCTCCATGGCCCTGGTCATCACAATGCTACAGATTGCTTGTCATCACAAAGTTCCATGACCGTGTCATCACAATGCACCATGGCCCTTGTCATCACAATGCTCCAGAATTCTTGTCATCACAATGTTCCATGACCATATCATCACAATGCTCCATGGTCCTTGTCATCACAATGCTCCAGAATTCTTTTCATCACAATGTTCCATGACCGTGTCATCACAATGCTCCATGGCCCTTGTCATCACAATGCACCAGATTTCTTGTCATCACAATGTTCCATGACCGTGTCATCACAATGCTCCAGAATTCTTGTCATCACAATGTTCCAGGACCGTGTCATCACAATGCTCCAGAATTCTTGTCATCACAGTGTTCCATGACTGTGTCATCACAATGCTCCATGGCCCTTGTAATCACAATGCTCCAGAATTCTTGTCATCACAAGGTTCCATGACCGTGTCATCACAATGCTCCATAATTCTTGTCATCAAAATGTTCCATGACCGTGTCATCACAATGTTCCCTGACCATGTCATCACAATGCTCCAGAATTCTTGTCATCACAATGCTCCAGAATTCTTGTCATCACAATGTTCCATGACCATGTCATCACAATGCTCCAGAATTCTTGTCATCACAATGCTCCAGAATTCTTGTCATCACAATGTTCCATGACCGTGTCATCACAATGCTCCATGGCCCTGGTTATCACAATGCTCCAGATTGCTTGTCATCACAAAGTTCCATGACCGTGTCATGACAATGCACCATGGCCCTTGTCATCACGATGCTCCAGAATTCTTGTCATCACAATGTTCCATGACCGTGTCATCACAATGCCCCATGGCCCTTCTCATCACAATGCTCCAGAATTCTTGTCATCACAATGTTCCATGACGTGTCATCACAATGCTCCATAATTCTTGTCATCACAATGTTCCATGACCGTGTCATCACAATCCTCCAGAATTCTTGTCATCACAATGTTCCATGACCGTGTCATCACAATGCTCCATAATTCTTGTCATCACAATGTTCTATGACCGTGTCATCACAATGCTACATGACCCTGGTCATCACAGTTCTCCATGACCTTTGTCATCACAATGCTCTATATAGTTTTTCATGACAATTCTAAATAACCACTTTAATCATTTTGCTTGCTGACCATTTTCATCACATTTCTCTATTGTCATTACAATTCCCCATGTCCCCATTCTTCACAATGCTCCATGATGCCTGTCATCACAATGCTCAATGGCTTTTGTAATCACAATGCTACAGGACCAGTTTCATCACAATACTCCATTCCACTTGTCATCACGGTGCACAATGAACCCTCTCATTACAATGCTCCATGACACTTGTCATCACAATGCTCCATGGCCCTTGTCTTCACAATGCTCCAGAATTCTTGTCATCACCATGTTCCATGACCATGTCATCACAATTCTCCATAGCCCTTGTCATCACAATGCTCCATGGCCCTTGTCATCACAATGCTCCAGAATTCTTGTCATCACAATGTTCCATGACCGTGTCATCACAATGCTCCATGGCCCTTGTCATCACAATGCTCCAGAATTCTTGTCATCACAATGTTCCATGACCGTGTCATCACAATGCTCCATAATCTTGTCATCACAATGTTCCATGACCGTGTCATCACAATACTCCATAATTCTTGTCATCACAATGTTCCATGACCGTGTCATCACAATGCTCCATAATTCTTGTCATCACAATGTTCCATGACCGTGTCATCACAATGCACCATAATTCTTGTCATCACAATGTTCCATGACCGTGTCATCACAATGCTCCATAATTCTTGTCATCACAATGTTCCATGACCGTGTCATCACAATGCTCCATGGCCCTTGTCATCACAATGCACCAGATTTCTTGTTATCACAATGTTCCATGACCGTGTCATCACAATGCTCCAGAATTCTTGTCATCACAATGTTCCATGACCGTGTCATCACAATGCTCCAGAATTCTTGTCATCACAATGTTCCATGACCGTGTCATCACAATGCTCCATGGCCCTTGTCATCACAATGCTCCAGAATTCTTGTCATCACAATGTTCCATGACCGTGTCATCACAATGCTCCATAATTCTTGTCATCACAATGTTCCATGACCGTGTCATCACAATGCTACATGACCCTGGTCATCACAGTTCTCCATGACCTTTGTCATCACAATGCTCTATATAGTTTTTCATGACAATTCTAAATGACCACTTTAATCATTTTGCTTGCTGACCATTTTCATCACATTTCTCTATTGTCATTACAATTCCCCATGTCCCCATTCTTCACAATGCTCCATGATGCCTGTCATCACAATGCTCAATGGCTTTTGTTATCACAATGCTCCAGGACCAGTTTCATCACAATACTCCATCCCCCTTGTCATCACGGTGCACAATGAAACCTCTCATTACAATGCTCCATGACACTTGTCATCACAATGCTCCATGGCCCTTGTCTTCACAATGCTCCAGAATTCTTGTCATCACCATGTTCCATGACCATGTCATCACAATTCTCCATGGCCCTTGTCATCACAATGCTCCATGGCCCTTGTCATCACAATGCTCCAGAATTCTTGTCATCACAATGTTCCATGACCGTGTCATCACAATGCTCCATGGCCCTTGTCATCACAATGCTCCATAATACTTGTCATCACAATGAACCATGACCCTTGTCACCACAATGCTCCAGAATTCTTGTCATCACAATGTTCCATGACCATGTCATCACAATTCTCCATGGGCCTTGTCATCACAATGCTCCAGAATTCTTGTCATCACAATGTTCCATGATCGTGTCATCACAATGCTCCATAATTCTTGTCATCACAATGTTCCATGACCGTGTCATCACAATGCTACATGTCTCTGGTCATCACAGTTCTCCATGACCTTTGCCATCACAATGCTCTATATAGATGTTTATGACAATTCTAAATGACCACTTTAATCACTTTGCTTGCTGACCATTTTCATCACATTTCTCTATTGTCATTACAATTCCCCATGACCCCTTTCTTCACAATGCTCCATGATGCCTGTCATCACAATGCTCCATGGCTTTTGTTATCACAAAGCTCCAGGACCAGTTTCATCACAATACTCCATCCCCCTTGTCATCACGGTGCACAATGAAAAGATACATTACAATGCTCCATGACACATGTCATCACAATGCTCCAGAATTCTTGTCATCACAATGTTCCATGACCATGTCATCACAATGCTCCATGGCCCTTGTCATCACAATGCTCCAGAATTCTTGTCATCACAATGTTCCATGACCGTGTCATCACAATGCTCCATGGCCCTTGTCATCACAATGCTCCAGAATTCTTCTCATCACAATGTTCCATGACCGTGTCATCACAATGCTCCATAATTCTTGTCATCAAAATGTTCCATGACCGTGTCATCACAATGCTCCAGAATTCTTGTCATCACAATGTTCCATGACCGTGTCATCACAATGTTCCAGAATTCTTGTCATCACAGTGCTCCAGAATTCTTGTCATCACAATGTTCCATGACCGTGTCATCACAATGCTCCATGGCCCTGGTCACCACAATGCTCCAGATTGCTTGTCATCACAAAGTTCCATGACCGTGTCATCACAATGCACCATGGCCCTTGTCATCACAATGCTCCAGAATTCTTGTCATCACAAAGTTCCATGACTGTGTCATCAAAATGCACCATGGCCCTTGTCATCACAATGTTCCAGAATTCTTGTCATCACAATGTTCCATGACCGTGTCATCACAATGCTCCATGGCCCTTGTCATCACAATGCTCCAGAATTCTTGTCATCACAATGTTCCATGACCGTGTCATCACAATGCTCCATAATTCTTGTCATCACAATGTTCCATGACCGTGTCATCACAATGCTCCATGGCCCTGGTCATCACAATGCTACAGATTGCTTGTCATTACAAAGTTCCATGACCGTGTCCTCACAATGCACCATGGCCCTTGTCATCACAATGCTCCAGAATTCTTGTCATCACAATGTTCCATGACCATATCATCACAATGCTCCATGGTCCTTGTCATCACAATGCTCCAGAATTCTTTTCATCACAATGTTCCATGACCGTGTCATCACAATGCTCCATGGCCCTTGTCATCACAATGCTCCAGAATTCTTGTCATCACAATGTTTCATGACCGTGTCATCACAATGCTCCAGAATTCTTGTCATCACAATGTTCCATGACCGTGTCATCACAATGCTCCATGGCCCTGGTCATCACAATGCTACAGATTGCTTGTCATCACAAAGTTCCATGACCGTGTCATCACAATGCACCATGGCCCTTGTCATCACAATGCTCCAGAATTCTTGTCATCACAATGTTCCATGACCATATCATCACAATGCTCCATGGTCCTTGTCATCACAATGCTCCAGAATTCTTTTCATCACAATGTTCCATGACCGTGTCATCACAATGCTCCATGGCCCTTGTCATCACAATGCACCAGATTTCTTGTCATCACAATGTTCCATGACCGTGTCATCACAATGCTCCAGAATTCTTGTCATCACAATGTTCCAGGACCGTGTCATCACAATGCTCCAGAATTCTTGTCATCACAGTGTTCCATGACTGTGTCATCACAATGCTCCATGGCCCTTGTAATCACAATGCTCCAGAATTCTTGTCATCACAAGGTTCCATGACCGTGTCATCACAATGCTCCATAATTCTTGTCATCAAAATGTTCCATGACCGTGTCATCACAATGTTCCCTGACCATGTCATCACAATGCTCCAGAATTCTTGTCATCACAATGCTCCAGAATTCTTGTCATCACAATGTTCCATGACCATGTCATCACAATGCTCCAGAATTCTTGTCATCACAATGCTCCAGAATTCTTGTCATCACAATGTTCCATGACCGTGTCATCACAATGCTCCATGGCCCTGGTTATCACAATGCTCCAGATTGCTTGTCATCACAAAGTTCCATGACCGTGTCATGACAATGCACCATGGCCCTTGTCATCACGATGCTCCAGAATTCTTGTCATCACAATGTTCCATGACCGTGTCATCACAATGCCCCATGGCCCTTCTCATCACAATGCTCCAGAATTCTTGTCATCACAATGTTCCATGACGTGTCATCACAATGCTCCATAATTCTTGTCATCACAATGTTCCATGACCGTGTCATCACAATCCTCCAGAATTCTTGTCATCACAATGTTCCATGACCGTGTCATCACAATGCTCCATAATTCTTGTCATCACAATGTTCTATGACCGTGTCATCACAATGCTACATGACCCTGGTCATCACAGTTCTCCATGACCTTTGTCATCACAATGCTCTATATAGTTTTTCATGACAATTCTAAATAACCACTTTAATCATTTTGCTTGCTGACCATTTTCATCACATTTCTCTATTGTCATTACAATTCCCCATGTCCCCATTCTTCACAATGCTCCATGATGCCTGTCATCACAATGCTCAATGGCTTTTGTAATCACAATGCTACAGGACCAGTTTCATCACAATACTCCATTCCACTTGTCATCACGGTGCACAATGAAACCTCTCATTACAATGCTCCATGACACTTGTCATCACAATGCTCCATGGCCCTTGTCTTCACAATGCTCCAGAATTCTTGTCATCACCATGTTCCATGACCATGTCATCACAATTCTCCATAGCCCTTGTCATCACAATGCTCCATGGCCCTTGTCATCACAATGCTCCAGAATTCTTGTCATCACAATGTTCCATGACCGTGTCATCACAATGCTCCATGGCCCTTGTCATCACAATGCTCCAGAATTCTTGTCATCACAATGTTCCATGACCGTGTCATTACAAAGCTCCATAATCTTGTCATCACAATGTTCCATGACCGTGTCATCACAATACTCCATAATTCTTGTCATCACAATGTTCCATGACCGTGTCATCACAATGCTCCATAATTCTTGTCATCACAATGTTCCATGACCGTGTCATCACAATGCACCATAATTCTTGTCATCACAATGTTCCATGACCGTGTCATCACAATGCTCCATAATTCTTGTCATCACAATGTTCCATGACCGTGTCATCACAATGCTCCATGGCCCTTGTCATCACAATGCACCAGATTTCTTGTTATCACAATGTTCCATGACCGTGTCATCACAATGCTCCAGAATTCTTGTCATCACAATGTTCCATGACCGTGTCATCACAATGCTCCAGAATTCTTGTCATCACAATGTTCCATGACCGTGTCATCACAATGCTCCATGGCCCTTGTCATCACAATGCTCCAGAATTCTTGTCATCACAATGTTCCATGACCGTGTCATCACAATGCTCCATAATTCTTGTCATCACAATGTTCCATGACCGTGTCATCACAATGCTACATGACCCTGGTCATCACAGTTCTCCATGACCTTTGTCATCACAATGCTCTATATAGTTTTTCATGACAATTCTAAATGACCACTTTAATCATTTTGCTTGCTGACCATTTTCATCACATTTCTCTATTGTCATTACAATTCCCCATGTCCCCATTCTTCACAATGCTCCATGATGCCTGTCATCACAATGCTCAATGGCTTTTGTTATCACAATGCTCCAGGACCAGTTTCATCACAATACTCCATCCCCCTTGTCATCACGGTGCACAATGAAACCTCTCATTACAATGCTCCATGACACTTGTCATCACAATGCTCCATGGCCCTTGTCTTCACAATGCTCCAGAATTCTTGTCATCACCATGTTCCATGACCATGTCATCACAATTCTCCATGGCCCTTGTCATCACAATGCTCCATGGCCCTTGTCATCACAATGCTCCAGAATTCTTGTCATCACAATGTTCCATGACCGTGTCATCACAATGCTCCATGGCCCTTGTCATCACAATGCTCCATAATACTTGTCATCACAATGAACCATGACCCTTGTCACCACAATGCTCCAGAATTCTTGTCATCACAATGTTCCATGACCATGTCATCACAATTCTCCATGGGCCTTGTCATCACAATGCTCCAGAATTCTTGTCATCACAATGTTCCATGATCGTGTCATCACAATGCTCCATAATTCTTGTCATCACAATGTTCCATGACCGTGTCATCACAATGCTACATGACTCTGGTCATCACAGTTCTCCATGACCTTTGCCATCACAATGCTCTATATAGATGTTTATGACAATTCTAAATGACCACTTTAATCACTTTGCTTGCTGACCATTTTCATCACATTTCTCTATTGTCATTACAATTCCCCATGAGCCCTTTCTTCACAATGCTCCATGATGCCTGTCATCACAATGCTCCATGGCTTTTGTTATCACAAAGCTCCAGGACCAGTTTCATCACAATACTCCATCCCCCTTGTCATCACGGTGCACAATGAAAAGTTACATTACAATGCTCCATGACACATGTCATCACAATGCTCCAGAATTCTTGTCATCACAATGTTCCATGACCATGTCATCACAATGCTCCATGGCCCTTGTCATCACAATGCTCCAGAATTCTTGTCATCACAATGTTCCATGACCGTGTCATCACAATGCTCCATTTCCCTTGTCATCACAATGCTCCAGAATTCTTGTCATCACAATGTTCCATGACCGTGTCATCACAATGCTCCATAATTCTTGTCATCAAAATGTTCCATGACCGTGTCATCACAATGCTCCAGAATTCTTGTCATCACAATGTTCCATGATCGTGTCATCACAATGCTCCATAATTCTTGTCATCACAATGTTCCATGACCGTGTCATCACAATGCTACATGACTCTGGTCATCACAGTTCTCCATGACCTTTGCCATCACAATGCTCTATATAGATTTTTATGACAATTCTAAATGACCACTTTAATCACTTTGATTGCTGACCATTTTCATCACATTTCTCTATTGTCATTACAATTCCCCATGACCCCTTTCTTCACAATGCTCCATGATGCCTGTCATCACAATGCTCCATGGCTTTTGTTATCACAAAGCTCCAGGACCAGTTTCATCACAATACTCCATCCCCCTTGTCATCACGGTGCACAATGAAAAGTTACATTACAATGCTCCATGACACATGTCATCACAATGCTCCAGAATTCTTGTCATCACAATGTTCCATGACCATGTCATCACAATGCTCCATGGCCCTTGTCATCACAATGCTCCATAATTCTTGTCATCACAATGTTCCATGACCGTGTCATCACAATGCTCCATTTCCCTTGTCATCACAATGCTCCAGAATTCTTGTCATCACAATGTTCCATGACCGTGTCATCACAATGCTCCATAATTCTTGTCATCAAAATGTTCCATGACCGTGTCATCACAATGCTCCAGAATTCTTGTCATCACAATGTTCCATGACCGTGTCATCACAATGTTCCAGAATTCTTGTCATCACAATGCTCCAGATTTCTTGTCATCACAATGTTCCATGACCGTGTCATCACAATGCTCCATGGCCCTGGTCACCACAATGCTCCAGATTGCTTGTCATCACAAAGTTCCATGACCGTGTCATCACAATGCACCATGGCCCTTGTCATCACAATGCTCCAGAATTCTTGTCATCACAAAGATCCATGACTGTGTCATCAAAATGCACCATGGCCCTTGTCATCACAATGTTCCAGAATTCTTGTCATCACAATGCTCCAGATTTCTTGTCATCACAATGCTCCATGACACATGTCATCACAATGCTCCAGAATTCTTGTCATCACAATGTTCCATGACCGTGTCATCACAATGCTCCATGGCCCTTGTCATCACAATGCTTCAGAATTCTTCTCATTTGAATATTCCATGACCGTGTCATCACAATGCTCCATGGCCCTTGTCATCACAATGCTCCATAATTCTTCTCATCACAATGTTCCATGACCGTGTCATCACAATGCTCCATAATTCTTGTCATCACAATGTTCCATGACCATGTCATCACAATGCTCCATAATTCTTGTCATCACAATGTTCCATGACCGTGTCATCACAATGCTCCATGGCCCTTGTCATCACAATGCTCCAGAATTCTTGTCATCACAATGTTCCATGACCATGTAATCACAATGCTCCATGGCCCTGGTCATCACAATGCTCCAGAATTCTTGTCATCACAATGTTCCATGACCGTGTCATCACAATGCTCCATGGCCCTTGTCATCACAATGCTCCAGAATTCTTGTCATCACAATGTTCCATGACCGTGTCATCACAATGCTCCATGGCCCTTGTCATCACAATGCTCCAGAATTCTTGTCATCACAATGTTCCATGACCGTGTCATCACAATGCTCCATGGTCCTTGTCATCACAATGCTCCAGAATCCTTGTCATCACAATGATCCATGACCGTGTCATCACAATGCTCCATGGCCCTTGTCATCACAATGCACCAGATTTCTTGTCATCACAATGTTCCATGACCGTGTCATCACAATGCTCCATAATTTTTGTCATCACACTGTTCCATGACCGTGTCATCACAATGCTACATGACCCTGGCCTTCACAGTTCTCCATGACCTTTGTCATCACAATGCTCTATGTAGTTTTTCATGACAATTCTAAATGACCACTTTAATCACTTTGCTTGCTGACCATTTTCATCACATTTCTCTATTGTCATTACAATTTCCCATGACCCCTTTCTTCACAGTGCTCCATGATGCCTGTCATCACAATGCTCAATGTCTTTTGTTATCACAATGCTCCAGGACCAGTTTCATCACAATACTCTATCCCCCTTGTCATCACGGTGCACAATGAAACCTCTCATTACAATGCTCCATGACACTTGTCATCACAATGCTCCATGGCCCTTGTCATCACAATGCTCCAGATTGTTGTCATCACAAAGTTCCGTGACCATGTCATCACAATGCACCATGGCCCTTGTCATCACAATGCTGCAGAATTCTTTTCATCACAATGTTCCATGACCGTGTCATCACAATGCTCCATGGCCCTTGTCATCACAATGCACCAGAATTCTGGTCATCACAATGTTCCATGATCGTGTCATCACAAAGCTCCATGGCTCTTGTCATCACAATGCTCCAGAATTCTGGTCATCACAATGTTCCATGACCGTGTCATCACAATGCTCCATAATTCTTGTCATCACAATGTTCCATGACCGTGTCATCACAATGCTACATGACCCTGGTCATCACAGTTCTCCATGACCATTGTCATCACAATGCTCTATATAGTTTTTCATGACAATTCTAAAAGACCACTTTAATCACTTTGCTTGCTGAAAATTTCATCACATTTCTCTATCGTCATTATAATTCCCCATGACCACTTTCTTCACAATGCTCCATGATGCCTGTCATCACAATGCTCAATGGCTTTTGTTATCACAATGCTCCAGGACCAGTTTCATCACAATACTCCATCCCCCTTGTCATCACGGTGCACAATGAAAAGTTTCATTACAATGCTCCATGACACATGTCATCACAATGCTCCAGAATTCTTGTCATCACAATGTTCCATGACCGTGTCATCACAATGCTCCATGGCCCTTGTCATCACAATGCTTCAGAATTCTTCTCATTTGAATATTCCATGACCGTGTCATCACAATGCTCCATGGCCCTTGTCATCACAATGCACCAGAATTCTTGTCATCACAATGTTCGATGACCATGTCATCACAATGCTCCATGGCCCTTGTCATCACAATGCTCCAGAATTCTTGTCATCACATTGTTCCATGACCGTGTCATCACAATGCTCCATGGCCCTTGTCATCACAATGCTCCAGAATTCTTGTCATCACAATGTTCCATGATCGTGTCATCACAATGCTCCATAATTCTTGTCATCACAATGTTCCATGACCGTGTCATCACAATGCTACATGACTCTGGTCATCACAGTTCTCCATGACCTTTGCCATCACAATGCTCTATATAGATTTTTATGACAATTCTAAATGACCACTTTAATCACTTTGATTGCTGACCATTTTCATCACATTTCTCTATTGTCATTACAATTCCCCATGACCCCTTTCTTCACAATGCTCCATGATGCCTGTCATCACAATGCTCCATGGCTTTTGTTATCACAAAGCTCCAGGACCAGTTTCATCACAATACTCCATCCCCCTTGTCATCACGGTGCACAATGAAAAGTTACATTACAATGCTCCATGACACATGTCATCACAATGCTCCAGAATTCTTGTCATCACAATGTTCCATGACCATGTCATCACAATGCTCCATGGCCCTTGTCATCACAATGCTCCAGAATTCTTGTCATCACAATGTTCCATGACCGTGTCATCACAATGCTCCATTTCCCTTGTCATCACAATGCTCCAGAATTCTTGTCATCACAATGTTCCATGACCGTGTCATCACAATGCTCCATAATTCTTGTCATCAAAATGTTCCATGACCGTGTCATCACAATGCTCCAGAATTCTTGTCATCACAATGTTCCATGACCGTGTCATCACAATGTTCCAGAATTCTTGTCATCACAATGCTCCAGATTTCTTGTCATCACAATGTTCCATGACCGTGTCATCACAATGCTCCATGGCCCTGGTCACCACAATGCTCCAGATTGCTTGTCATCACAAAGTTCCATGACCGTGTCATCACAATGCACCATGGCCCTTGTCATCACAATGCTCCAGAATTCTTGTCATCACAAAGTTCCATGACTGTGTCATCAAAATGCACCATGGCCCTTGTCATCACAATGTTCCAGAATTCTTGTCATCACAATGTTCCATGACCGTGTCATCACAATGCTCCATGGCCCTTGTCATCACAATGCTCCAGAATTCTTGTCATCACAATGTTCCATGACCGTGTCATCACAATGCTCCATAATTCTTGTCATCACAATGTTCCATGACCGTGTCATCACAATGCTCCATAATTCTTGTCATCACAATGTTCCATGTCCGTGTCATCACAATGCTCCATAATTCTTCTCATCACAATGTTCCATGACCGTGTCATCACAATGCTCCATAATTCTTGTCATCACAATATTCCATGACCGTGTCATCACAATGCTCCATGGCCCTTGTCATCACAATGCTCCAGAATTCTTCTCATCACAATGTTCCATGACCATGTCATCACAATTCTCCATGGCACTTGTAATCACAATGCTCCAGAATTCTTGTCATCACAATCTTCCATGACCGTGTCATCACAATGCTCCATGGGCCTTGTCATCACAATGCTCCAGAATTCTTGTCATCACAATGTTCCATGACCGTGTCATCACAATGCTCCATAATTCTTGTCATCACAATGTTCCATGAACGTGTCATCACAATGCTCCATAATTCTTGTCATCACAATATTCCATGACCGTGTCATCACAATGCTCCATGGCCCTTGTCATCACAATGCTCCAGAATTCTTGTCATCACAATGTTCCATGACCGGTGTCGTCACAATGCTCCATGGCCCTTGTCATCACAATGCTCCAGATTGTTGTCATCACAAAGTTCCGTGACCATGTCATCACAATGCACCATGGCCCTTGTCATCACAATGCTGCAGAATTCTTTTCATCACAATGTTCCATGACCGTGTCATCACAATGCTCCATGGCCCTTGTCATCACAATGCACCGGAATTCTGGTCATCACAATGTTCCATGATCGTGTCATCACAATGCTCCATGGCTCTTGTCATCACAATGCTCCAGAATTCTGGTCATCACAATGTTCCATGACCGTGTCATCACAATGCTCCATAATTCTTGTCATCACAATGTTCCATGACCGTGTCATCACAATGCTACATGACCCTGGTCATCACAGTTCTCCATGACCATTGTCATCACAATGCTCTATATAGTTTTTCATGACAATTCTAAAAGACCACTTTAATCACTTTGCTTGCTGACAATTTCATCACCTTTCTCTATCGTCATTATAATTCCCCATGACCACTTTCTTCACAATGCTCCATGATGCCTGTCATCACAATGCTCAATGGCTTTTGTTATCACAATGCTCCAGGACCAGTTTCATCACAATACTCCATCCCCCTTGTCATCACGGTGCACAATGAAAAGTTTCATTACAATGCTCCATGACACATGTCATCACAATGCTCCAGAATTCTTGTCATCACAATGTTCCATGACCGTGTCATCACAATGCTCCATGGCCCTTGTCATCACAATGCTTCAGAATTCTTCTCATTTGAATATTCCATGACCGTGTCATCACAATGCTCCATGGCCCTTGTCATCACAATGCTCCAGAATTCTTGTCATCACAATGTTCGATGACCATGTCATCACAATGCTCCATGGCCCTTGTCATCACAATGCTCCAGAATTCTTGTCATCACATTGTTACATGACCGTGTCATCACAATGCTCCATGGCCCTTGTCATCACAATGCTCCAGAATTCTTGTCATCACAATGTTCCATGATCGTGTCATCACAATGCTCCATAATTCTTGTCATCACAATGTTCCATGACCGTGTCATCACAATGCTACATGACTCTGGTCATCACAGTTCTCCATGACCTTTGCCATCACAATGCTCTATATAGATTTTTATGACAATTCTAAATGACCACTTTAATCACTTTGATTGCTGACCATTTTCATCACATTTCTCTATTGTCATTACAATTCCCCATGACCCCTTTCTTCACAATGCTCCATGATGCCTGTCATCACAATGCTCCATGGCTTTTGTTATCACAAAGCTCCAGGACCAGTTTCATCACAATACTCCATCCCCCTTGTCATCACGGTGCACAATGAAAAGTTACATTACAATGCTCCATGACACATGTCATCACAATGCTCCAGAATTCTTGTCATCACAATGTTCCATGACCATGTCATCACAATGCTCCATGGCCCTTGTCATCACAATGCTCCAGAATTCTTGTCATCACAATGTTCCATGACCGTGTCATCACAATGCTCCATTTCCCTTGTCATCACAATGCTCCAGAATTCTTGTCATCACAATGTTCCATGACCGTGTCATCACAATGCTCCATAATTCTTGTCATCAAAATGTTCCATGACCGTGTCATCACAATGCTCCAGAATTCTTGTCATCACAATGTTCCATGACCGTGTCATCACAATGTTCCAGAATTCTTGTCATCACAATGCTCCAGATTTCTTGTCATCACAATGTTCCATGACCGTGTCATCACAATGCTCCATGGCCCTGGTCACCACAATGCTCCAGATTGCTTGTCATCACAAAGTTCCATGACCGTGTCATCACAATGCACCATGGCCCTTGTCATCACAATGCTCCAGAATTCTTGTCATCACAAAGTTCCATGACTGTGTCATCAAAATGCACCATGGCCCTTGTCATCACAATGTTCCAGAATTCTTGTCATCACAATGTTCCATGACCGTGTCATCACAATGCTCCATGGCCCTTGTCATCACAATGCTCCAGAATTCTTGTCATCACAATGTTCCATGACCGTGTCATCACAATGCTCCATAATTCTTGTCATCACAATGTTCCATGACCGTGTCATCACAATGCTCCATAATTCTTGTCATCACAATGTTCCATGTCCGTGTCATCACAATGCTCCATAATTCTTCTCATCACAATGTTCCATGACCGTGTCATCACAATGCTCCATAATTCTTGTCATCACAATATTCCATGACCGTGTCATCACAATGCTCCATGGCCCTTGTCATCACAATGCTCCAGAATTCTTCTCATCACAATGTTCCATGACCATGTCATCACAATTCTCCATGGCACTTGTAATCACAATGCTCCAGAATTCTTGTCATCACAATCTTCCATGACCGTGTCATCACAATGCTCCATGGGCCTTGTCATCACAATGCTCCAGAATTCTTGTCATCACAATGTTCCATGACCGTGTCATCACAATGCTCCATAATTCTTGTCATCACAATGTTCCATGAACGTGTCATCACAATGCTCCATAATTCTTGTCATCACAATATTCCATGACCGTGTCATCACAATGCTCCATGGCCCTTGTCATCACAATGCTCCAGAATTCTTGTCATCACAATGTTCCATGACCATGTCATCACAATTCTCCATGGCACTTGAAATCACAATGCTCCAGATTGCTTGTCATCACAAAGTTCCATGACCGTGTCATCACAATGCACCATGGCCCTTGTCATCAGAATGCTCCAGAATTCTTGTCATCACAATGTTCCATGACCGTGTCATCACAATTCTCCATGGTCCTTGTCATCACAATGCTCCAGAATTCTTGTCATCACAATGTTCCATGATCGTGTCATCACAATGCTCCATGGCCCTTTTCATCACAATGCTCCAGATTTCTTGTCATCACAATGTTCCATGACCGTGTCATCACAATGCTCCAGAATTCTTGTCATCACAATGTTCCATGACTGTATCATCACAATGCTCCAGAATTCTTGTCATCACAGTGTTCCATGACCGTGTCATCACAATGTTCCCTGACCATGTCATCACAATGCTCCAGAATTCTTGTCATCACAATGCTCCAGAATTCTTGTCATCACAATGTTCCATGACCGTGTCATCACAATGCTCCAGAATTCTTATCATCACAATGCTCCAGAATTCTTGTCATCACAATGTTCCATGACCGTGTCATCACAATGCTCCATGGCCCTGGTCATCACAATGCTCCAGATTGCTTGTCATCACAAAGTTCCATGACCGTGTCATGACAATGCACCATGGCCCTTGTCATCAGGATGCTCCAGAATTCTTGTCATCACAATGTTCCATGACCGTGTCATCACAATGCTCCATAATTCTTGTCATCACAATGTTCCATGACCGTGTCATCACAATGCTACATGACCCTGGTCATCACAGTTCTCCATGACCTTTGTCATCACAATGCTCTATATAGTTTTTCATGACAATTCTAAATGACTACTTTAAACATTTTGCTTGCTGACCATTTTCATCACATTTCTCTATTGTCTTTACAATTCCCCATGTCCCCATTCTTCACAATGCTCCATGATGCCTGTCATCACAATGCTCAATGGCTTTTTTTATCACAATGCTCCAGGACCAGTTTCATCACAATACTCCATCCCCCTTGTCATCACGGTGCACAATGAAACCTCTCATTACAATGCTCCATGACACTTGTCATCACAATGCTCCATGGCCCTTGTCTTCACAATGCTCCAGAATTCTTGTCATCACCATGTTCCATGACCATGTCATCACAATTCTCCATGGCCCTTGTCATCACAATGCTCCATGGCCCTTATCATCACAATGCTCCAGAATTCTTGTCATCACAATGTTCCATGACCGTGTCATCACAATGCTCCATGGCCCTTGTCATCACAATGCTCCAGAATTCTTGTCATCACAATGTTCCATGACCGTGTCATCACAATGCTCCATGGCCCTTGTCATCACAATGCTCCATAATTCTTGTCATCACAATGTTCCATGACCGTGTCATCACAATGCTCCAGAATTCTTGTCATCACAATGTTCCATGACCGTGTCATCACAATGCTCCAGAATTCTTGTCATCACAATGTTCCATGACCATGTCATCACAATGCACCATGACCCTTGTCACCACAATGCTCCAGAATTCTTGTCATCACAATGTTCCATGACCGTGTCATCACAATGCTACATGGCCCTTGTCATCACAATGCTCCAGAATTCTTGTCATCACAATGTTCCATGACCGTGTCATCACAATGCTCCAGAATTCTTGTCATCACAATGTTCCATGACCGTGTCATCACAATGCTCCATAATTCTTGTCATCACAATGTTCCATGACCGTGTCATCACAATGCTCCATGGCCCTTGTCATCACAATGCTCCAGAATTCTTGTCATCACAATGTTCCATGACCATGTCATCACAATTCTTCATGGCCCTTGTCATCACAATGCTCCAGAATTCTTGTCATCACAATGTTCCATGACCGTGTCATCACAATGCTCCATGGCCCTTGTCATTACAATGCTCCAGAATTCTTGTCATCACAATGTTCCATGACCATGTCATCACAATGCTCCATGGCCCTTGTCATCACAATGCTCCAGAATTCTTGTCATCACAATGTTCCATGACCGTGTCATCACAATGCTCCATAATTCTTGTCATCACAATGTTCCATGACCGTGTCATCACAATGCTACATGAACCTGGTCATCACAGTTCTCCATGACCTTTGTCATCACAATGCTCTATATAGTTTTTCATGACAATTCTAAATGACCACTTTAATCATTTTGCTTGTTGACCATTTTCATCACATTTCTCTATTGTCATTACAATTCCCCATGTCCCCATTCTTCACAATGCTCCATGATGCCTGTCATCACAATGCTCAATGGCTTTTGTTATCACAATGCTCCAGGACCAGTTTCATCACAATACTCCATCCCCCTTGTCATCACGGTGCACAATGAAACCTCTCATTACAATGCTCCATGACACTTGTCATCACAATGCTCCATGGCCCTTGTCTTCACAATGCTCCAGAATTCTTGTCATCACCATGTTCCATGACCATGTCATCACAATTCTCCATGGCCCTTGTCATCACAATGCTCCATGGCCCTTGTCATCACAATGCTCCAGAATTCTTGTCATCACAATGTTCCATGACCGTGTCATCACAATGCTCCATGGCCCTTTTCATCACAATGCTCCAGAATACTTGTCATCACAATGTTCCAAGACCGTGTCATCACAATGCTCCATAATTCTTGTCATCACAATGTTCCATGACCGTGTCATCACAATGCTCCATAATTCTTGTCATCACAATGTTCCATGACCGTGTCATCACAATGCTCCATAATTCTTGTTATCACAATGTTCCATGACCGTGTCATCACAATGCTCCATAATTCTTGTCATCACAATATTCCATGACCGTGTCATCACAATGCTCCATGGCCCTTGTCATCACAATGCTCCAGAATTCTTGTCATCACAATGTTCCATGACCATGTCATCACAATTCTCCATGGCACTTGAAATCACAATGCTCCAGAATTCTTTTCATCACAATGTTCCATGACCGTGTCATCACAATGCTCCATGGCCCTTGTCATCACAATGCTCCAGAATTCTTGTCATCACAATGTTCCATGACCGTGTCATCACAATGCTCTATGGCCCTGGTCATCACAATGCTCCAGATTGCTTGTCATCACAAAGTTCCATGACCGTGTCATGACAATGCACCATGGCCCTTGTCATCACGATGCTCCAGAATTCTTGTCATCACAATGTTCCATGACCGTGTCATCACAATGCTCCATGGCCCTTGTCATCACAATGCTCCAGAATTCTTGTCATCACAATGTTCCATGACCGTGTCATCACAATGCTCTATGGCCCTGGTCATCACAATGCTCCAGATTGCTTGTCATCACAAAGTTCCATGACCGTGTCATGACAATGCACCATGGCCCTTGTCATCACGATGCTCCAGAATTCTTGTCATCACAATGTTCCATGACCGTGTCATCACAATGCTCCATGGCCCTTATCATCACAATGCTCCAGAATTCTTGTCATCACAATGTTCCATGACCGTGTCATCACAATGCTCCATAATTCTTGTCATCACAATGTTCCATGACCGTGTCATCACAATGCTCCATAATTCTTGTCATCACAATGTTCCATGACCGTGTCATCACAATGCTACATGAACCTGGTCATCACAGTTCTCCATGACCTTTGTCATCACTATGCTCTATATAGTTTTTCATGACAATTCTAAATGACCACTTTAATCATTTTGCTTGCTGACCATTTTCATCACATTTCTCTATTGTCATTACAATTCCCCATGTCCCCATTCTTCACAATGCTCCATGATGCCTGTCATCACAATGCTCAATGGCTTTTGTTATCACAATGCTCCAGGACCAGTTTCATCACAATACTCCATCCCCCTTGTCATCACGGTGCACAATGAAACCTCTCATTACAATGCTCCATGACACTTGTCATCACAATGCTCCATGGCCCTTGTCTTCACAATGCTCCAGAATTCTTGTCATCACCATGTTCCATGACCATGTCATCACAATTCTCCATGGCCCTTGTCATCACAATGCTCCATGGCCCTTGTCATCACAATGCTCCAGAATTCTTGTCATCACAATGTTCCATGACCGTGTCATCACAATGCTCCATGGCCCTTGTCATCACAATGCTCCAGAATACTTGTCATCACAATGTTCCATGACCGTGTCATCACAATGCTCCATAATTCTTGTCATCACAATGTTCCATGACCGTGTCATCACAATGCTCCATAATTCTTGTCATCACAATGTTCCATGACCGTGTCATCACAATGCTCCATAATTCTTGTTATCACAATGTTCCATGACCGTGTCATCACAATGCTCCATAATTCTTGTCATCACAATATTCCATGACCGTGTCATCACAATGCTCCATGGCCCTTGTCATCACAATGCTCCAGAATTCTTGTCATCACAATGTTCCATGACCATGTCATCACAATTCTCCATGGCACTTGAAATCACAATGCTCCAGAATTCTTTTCATCACAATGTTCCATGACCGTGTCATCACAATGCTCCATGGCCCTTGTCATCACAATGCTCCAGAATTCTTGTCATCACAATGTTCCATGACCGTGTCATCACAATGCTCTATGGCCCTGGTCATCACAATGCTCCAGATTGCTTGTCATCACAAAGTTCCATGACCGTGTCATGACAATGCACCATGGCCCTTGTCATCACGATGCTCCAGAATTCTTGTCATCACAATGTTCCATGACCGTGTCATCACAATGCTCCATGGCCCTTATCATCACAATGCTCCAGAATTCTTGTCATCACAATGTTCCATGACCGTGTCATCACAATGCTCCATAATTCTTGTCATCACAATGTTCCATGACCGTGTCATCACAATGCTCCATAATTCTTGTCATCACAATGTTCCATGACTGTGTCATCACAATGCTCGCGAATTCTTGTCATCACAATGTTCCATGACCATGTCATCACAATGCTCCATGGCCCTTG